>NC_092049.1:41835699-42136771 GCF_003086295.3 Arachis hypogaea | reverse complement strand
AGAGAGGAAGGAATTGGGAAATAGTGGGAGAGGAGGGAAAGGAGAGAGAGAGAGAGAGAGAGAGAGAGAGAGAGAGAGAGAGAGAGAGAAAGACGAAGAGAGATGGGAGGGGGAGAGAGGGGAGGGAGAGGAGAGAGAGAGAAAGAAAGGGGAATAGAGAGGGAGAGAGAGGAGAGGGAGAAAGAGGAGGAGAGAGAGAGAGGAAGAGAGACGGGAAGGGAGAGGGAGAGAGATAGAGGGAAAGGAGAGAGAGAAGGGAGAGAGAGATAGGAAGAGAGACGGAGAGAGACAGATAGAGAGAGAGAGAGAAGGAGAGAGAGAGAGAATGGAGAGAGAGAGAGAGAGGAGGGAGACAAAGAGGAGAGAGAGGGGGGAAAGAGACAGAGAAGGGAGAGAGGGGGGAAAAAGAGGAGAGAGAGAGAGGAAGAGAGACGGGAAGGGAGAGGGAGAGAGAGAGGAAAAGGAGAGAGAGAGAGAGAGAGAGAGAGAGAGAGAGAGAGAGACGAAGAGAGCTGGGAGGGAGAGAGAGAGGAGGGAGAGGAGAGAGAGAGGAGAGGAAAAAAGAGGAAAGAGAGAGAAAGAGAGGAGAGAGGATGGAGAGAGAGAGAGAGGAGAGAGAGGAGGGAGACAAAGAGGAGAGAGATAGAGAGGAGGGAGAGAAGAGAGAGAGGAGGGGAAAAAAGAGGAGAGAGAGAGAGAGGATGGAGAGAGAGAGAGAGGAGAGAGAGGAGGGAGACAAAGAGGAGAGAGATAGAGAGGAGGGGGAAAGAGAGAGAGAAGGAAGAGAGGGGTGAAAAAGAGGAGAGAGAAGGGAAAGAAGGGGAGAAAGTGGAGAGAGAGAGGAAGAGGAGAGAGAAAGTGAAAGGAGAGAGAGAGAGAGAGGAGAGAGAGAGAGGAGAAGGGAGAGAGAATGAGAAAATGGGGAGAGAGAGTGGGTGGAGAGAGAGAGAGAGAGAGGGGAAGGGGGAGAGAGAGAGGGGAGGGTAGGAGAGAGAGAGGGGAAGGGAGAGAAAAGGGGAGAGAGAGGAAGGGAAGAGAGGGAGAGAGAAAGGAGAGAGAGTGGGAAAGGGGGGAGAGAGAGAGAGAGGAAGGGGGAGAAAGAGGGGGAGAGAGAGAGTGGAAGGGGAGAGAAAGAGGAGGGAGAGAGAGGGGGGTAGGAGAGAGAGAGGAGAGAGAGAATGGGAAAAGGGGGAGAGAGAGAGAGAGGAGGGTAGGAGAGAGAAAGAGGGGAAGGGAGAGAAAAGGGGAGAGAGAGAGAGAGAGGAAGAGAGAGGAAAGGAAGAGAGGGAGAGAGAGAGGGTGTGAAAACTAGTTTTAGGCATAAACCAATTTAAACTGGTTTTTTTAATTAAAACCAGTTTTATTTTTATGAACTAGTTTAAACTGGTGCACTGTATTATAAACTGGTTTAAAACCAGTTTCTTATATGACAAAGCAGTTTGGTTCAGTTTCTAAACCATTTAAAATAGTTTAGTGCAGTTTCAGTTCAGTTTATGAAAAAACTGAACCATGCACACCCTTAACTTTAGATTGCATATATAGCACAAATCCTCGTGTGTATTGTAGTTGGAGATCTCGATATCTCATAAAGGTTAAAACCGCTACAAATCCAGGATAAAAAGCCGACGTAACGTAACGCCTTTTGTGGCTCATTTTTTATATATGAAAAAAATATTAATATTATACAATGAAATGAATGTTTATACCGTATTTATATTATTATGATGATGTCAGTACAAATTGCAAGTTACTTTATGTTTTTATCTTTTTCTTTTATCTTTTTTTTTTTTTGAACAACATAAAACATAAGTTACGTTTTACATTTTATTACTATTTTTTAATAATAATCAAAACGCAGGTTACCTTCTAGTAATAATAATAACAATAACAGAAGTGCTAATATTAATAATCTAATAATAATATAATAATATTAATAGTACTATTATTCCTAATATTAACTAACAATAACAATAATATAACTAAAACGGTGAATAATCATAACAATAATAAATATACAGTTCCATTTAATAATAATAATAATAATAATAATAATAATAATAATAATAATAATAATGCACACAACAATAATATATAATAACAATAGTAGTATTTAATAATAGTAATTATAATTCATAATAATAATAAAGTTTAATTATTCTGTTAGTTCTTATAATTTTATTAAATTTTTAATTAGATTTTTATATTTTTTTTAATTGAGTCCTTATACTGCTTTTAATTTTATAATTACTTCATTTTTATATTAAAAATGTTAAAATTAACATAATATTTTTACCAAAATACATGCGGTCAAAGATTTAATTGAATTTTTAATTATAAATATCTTCAATTTGTGAAGAAATATTTAGTTAACTCTAATATTTTTTACATTAAGAAGGACTTAATTACAAAATTAAAGTAATATAGGGATCTACTTAAAAAATATAAAGATCAAATTAAAAATTTGATAAAACTATAGAGACAAACAGAACAATTAAACTTAATAATAATAATAATAATAATAACTTGTTGTAGTGCTAATAACAATAATAATAATACTAGTATGCCTTAGCCAACTCTTTGTTGGAAATTTTTTTCTTTTTTTCTTATGTTAAAACGCAGGTTGCGTTTTGTTTTTAATTTTTTTGGTTTCTAATAAAATGCAGGTATAAATTTACATATCCATAATTTTGCATAATACATCGTAATACAATATGTGTGATAACACTATTTTTTCTTCTATTTTAAAATTATTTTCTGGCTTTTTGTTGTTATGTTAAGACGCTATTTTGTTAAGAGGAAAAAAAAACGAGAGAGAGACTATTTCTTGCGTAAAATTATTTGGTTGTATTAACCTATCTAGTCAGCTAAATAATTTTTGTAAATATTTTTTTCATGTTTTACTTATTAATAACCACTCTATTAACACATAATTGGATTACATAACAAAGTTATTCTCTTTGAAAAAAATTCTAAAATAAAAAAATTAGAAAAACAAAAAATAATTTAAACTTAGATCATCTGTAAGTCACACTATATCTTAATTTAGTGATAACTAGATTTATTTTTTTATTTTACTTATATCTTTATTTTTTAGTGTCCAACGGTATCTTCTAACCTAATATGTCAACGGCCAATTCGTTGCAGATCTAAACTTCATTTAAGGATTTGCGGTTAGCCAATTAGTTATTGAATATATAAGGTGTGATTCAAATCCCTCACATTTATTTAAGCGGACAAGTGAGTGGATCGCTCAACGAATTCGGTTACTAATATCTTTACTTTTGATATGTCCATTCTCTTCCATTGGGAGAAAAGTGAATTAAATTTGGCAAATTTAAGCATAAAAAGTATGTTTTCACAATTAAGAACAATTAGATAGAGATTCACAAAAACATACAATTTCAAGAAATAAATGCAAGGTAAGTTGATAAAATCCACTTTTTTCAAGACAAAAATAATCATAAAATATAGATTTATTAGTGACAAGCCTCAAGATTAAGCACCAATTCACGTCAGTAGAACACCCCAAGCCAATGGACAAGCAAAAGTTGCAAATAAATCGTGCTGGCTGGATTGAAGCGCCGACTACAAGATGCAAAGGGAGTCTAGGCCGATGAGCTCTCTCAAGTCTTATGGGCATACCGGACAACCCCTCAGTCAACAACTAGGGAATCACCTTTTTGACTTGCTCACGGCGTAGAAGCCATGATTCCTATAGAAGTCACCAAAGAATCCCCAAGGGTTAGATTCTTCGATGAAATAGAAAATGTCCGAGTTCAAAAGGAAGAGCTTGACCTCCTCCCAGAAATTTGAGAACAAGCTCGGATAAAAGAGGAAGCACTGAAGAATGACTTTAAAGTACAACAAGAAGGTCCTCACAAGAAGCTTTGCCATAAACGACCTTGTACTAAAACAAAATGACATCGGAGTACAGAAGTCGAGCAAGGAAAAACTGGCTGCAAACTGGAAAGGACCTTACAAGATCATTGAAAGTCTTAGGAAAGATTTACTATAAAGTATCTTACCTTAAAAGGAACGAGTTTCCAAGGGCGTGGAATGGATCTAACTTAAAAAGGTACTACAGTTAGAATGCGACCTTGCTCCCTGATGTACTCTTTTTCCCGACTTCATGATTTTTTTTCGAGAAGGATTTTCTTGAAGGAGGTTTTAACGAGGCACAATAGCAAGAACTAAGAGTTAATAAAGAAACTCTTAATAGTAGCAAAACTCATTTAAATCATTTTCTTTTATTAATGATAATTCATTTTCTCATTAAATTTCCCATTCAAGTGCACTAATTTAAACTTAAAAAATTACGAAAATCATTGTCCGACCTAGACGGTCGACAAGATGAAGTGACGAGGTACACATTAGTATAAGAAGTTATACAAGTAGATCGTGGTCCGACCTCGCTCCAAACTTGAAAGTAAAAGAGTTGGACTTAAAACGAATAGCAAAAGTAACTTATCACAACCGACTATTTCAAGTCGAAGGATAATTAAGGGAAATAGCATTGACCTTAGGAAAGGTCCGACATGACGACCGAGCTACTTTGACTGATGTTTGTAGGAACTTAAAAAGAAAAGTTATCAAGTGAATAAAAAAAATATTAAGTCACAGAGAACTAAGCTACGCAAAATAAAGGAAAGGGATTCAACAATCATTCATATGACAAATTACCATATAATGGTAAAAATTTTGTTTTAGTAGCAAAAAACCAAAAGATTATCCAAATTCTACAAACTATTACAAAATAAATTGTTTATAAAAGACCACAGGCGGGCCATCCAAATATTCTGAAATTAAGAAAGAGGGATCTGGTCACCAGAAGTCATGTTTGAAACATCTTCGAGTTGTACTAATCGAGGAAGTCGGGAGAGTCTCAAGCTGCATGGTAGAGATTGAGGGAGTTCCAAAAGGAGTAAGCTCACCATTCAACTGAGTAGGAAAAGCCTTGAGAAGCCCCATCGACCAAAACCTCCGAGGTCTTCGAGTCGGGCATAGGAGTATCCTCCTCATCCTCGGGTGCAGGGACTATTTTCCCTTTCATCACAATGTTATCAGGACTAACGAGAGAGAGGTCTACCTCGAGAGCTATAACTTGGAACTGGGCCTTCAAATTTCAACCAACTCATCCATTCCTTCAGCTATAGACCCCTCTAGCTCTACATATTTCTCTCTGGACATGGTGACCTCATCCACCAAATCCACCTTCTCCCCAAAGACCCCTAGTGTAGCTCTTCTCAGTCAAGGTGGCCTCCAATTGTTTTACCCTCTCCCGGACCTTACTAAGGTCGGAAATGAGTTACTCCTTCTCACCCTCCAACTCCTTATTTGATTCCCTCAAATATGCTACTTTAGCTTATAGACCAGTCAAAGTACGTTGAGTGGTATCAAGGGGAGTCTTCTCCAATTCCCTCAATAAAGCAATGCACACCATAGCTGTCCGAATCCCACCTCGGGCAGGTACGTGAAGATGGTTCTTTACGAAAACATCATCCATGCTAATAAATCTATTTGGAATGATGTGTTTCTCGCACCAAGATATTGCATCAAACTGTTGCACATAAATACCCACTGATTCTATAGTCCTACGTTTTTTAGGATTTGGCTCGGGATTGGGAGGTGGAAGAAGAATTGCTTGCTTCCCCGATCTAGAAGGGGAGAGTCAGGCGGGGAGTCGGGTCGGCATTAACTTTTACCAAGGCTAAGACACCTGAGTCTAATTTAGAATGACAGGAGAGGTTGTTAGATTCATCGACTTCCTTTAACTAAATAGTTCGGGCAACAACATTCTTTCTAGAAAAATGAAGAGTTTTCATAGCAACAGACTTGGGAATAGGGGTGTTCAAAACCGATCCAATTCGAACAAAACCAACTAACCAAACCAAAAAGATTGATAACCGAACAAACCAAAAATCGAAAAAACTGAAAAAATAATTTTTGCAGTTTTTTGCGGTTTGGTTCGGTTTTCGGTTCTGATAGAGAAAACTCTAACCGAACCAAACCAAACCAGTGTTATTAAAAAACCCTAATATAAAAGCATCCCCTTCCACAATCCACAGTTCCATTCCATGTGACCTAAATTAGCGTAGCTACTCTAGGAACCCTAACCCCCTCAAGCCCTCTCTCAAGCGCCGAATCTAAGCGCTGAACCTCCTCCTTCTTCTCTGCCAATGATGCTACCGGACAGTACCATCGCAGCGGGGTGGCTCTTTACCCTCCCTCTCCCTTCCTCGTAGGCTCGTAGCGCTTCTCTCTCTCCCTCATCCTCGACGAACCGCAGCAGCATGCACATACGCACCAGACGCAGTCGAAGCCGCCGCCGTTCATTGCCCTTTGTAACACCCTACCACACTGAGCTTTACGCTTAAATCGTAAAACAGAGGTGGTGTGGTATTACGACCTCTAAAATAAAATGTATATATATAATATCAAAAGAACTATAATATGCTAGGAGCCTTGAAGAATAGTGGAAACAAAAATCGTGAAATAATAGCGCAACACTTACGAAACGAGTTAACTTGTGAGCTAAGAAAGCTATAACCATCAAACATAAGATTGCAAAAGTAGGAATAGAGTGCCAAAAATACAAAATAACAAGCTCCTAACTCAGCTTGCGAAGTCAAGACTAGCCGGAGAATATTTACATACATATACATACATATCCAAAACCCAAATGTACATAAACAAAATCCTGCCTCTCCATAAACCTCTAAGAGGATAAAAAAAATACATTACTATACAGCAAAACTACCTAGTAACCACTCCGCTTCAAGAGTCCAGACGTCTAACGAGATGCCTCCCGACCTGCATTTGATAAACAACAACATAGTATGGAACGAGAACCGGAGGTTCTCAGTATGGTAAAGGTGTCACACACATAAGATATAGGGTCCTGGGAATGCCAGAGGCAATCCTAGAACGCCGACACTCAGATTACAGAGCTTAAAGTATTAAACAGAAGCCATAAAAGGTAGTTTTCTAAGAGTACCTAAACTTGACTTAACTTAACCTTAAATCTAAACCCCATATTGCCATTCCTCCATACCTCCATTTTCATCAGTATTTCACAGACAGTTAAACAGATATAAGCAAGCACAAGAAGGTTACAAATACAGCAGGTAACAATTACGCATTTAACATGGCAAATACAGTTAGGCACACCCAACTAATGCACAAGCAAGTAATTCAAGTAATATGCAGATGATGCATGCCTGTCCTATGGCTGATGAGGCTCATCTGTTGGTTATCTAGCCAACCCGACAAGTCTGAATTGAACTTAGACTGTCCCTCGACGTGCATTCCCAAGAGTCTATGCATAGCTTTTTCTCAAATAATTCATATTGCTCAATAGGGGTAATATTCCCAGGAATTTATATAGTGCTCGGTCACACTTACGTCGTAGGGTCAACAAAGTATCGAGTTTTCAACCTGGTACACGTGGTGGCAAGCCACGACACTTTATCCAGGGAATCTCGTATCTCAGATTATTTAAATTCATAAGCCATATAAATAATTCAATTATAATTCATCAACATCCACATCATTCTCAATCGCATCTCATTCATCATCATACATCAATCATATTCAATCCTTATCTTTCATTATCACACCTCCCATTCCGTCCATCAATAGCTCTAATTCAAAACATAATTCATTCTTTTCTAAATGAATCAAACTTAAAATATACTCATTTTCTTAATAACTCAAAACCAAACCATATAACCTTTGAATATAAATCTTTTTAAATAATCATCTAAACAAAATCTCTAATTTTTATAATATTTCGGCAGCATCTCCTCTAAAACTCGGACTTTGCCACCCTTTTCAGGTCCAAACCTGCATTCTTTTCAATTCAACATACACTTCCTCATCATCATAACAATCACCACAATAAATCTACCTCAAATCAACAATTATACTCACACAATATTCAAATCCGACAACCAAAATTCAACTAAGAATCATAGTTCACAAATCCTAGGCTTTTAACACAAAATACCTCATTATCACAACAACCTCCACAATAGTTATACCTCAAATCAATAATTCACCAAATCACCAGTTAATCAACAAGCACCAAACCAACCATGTTCATCAACAAGATAATAAGTATTAAATATACACATGTAATCCAACTTATCATATGGTCATCTAGCCTAAGTTTTCATAGAACATTATATATTAAATACAAGAAACCTAAATCATACCTTGGCCAATTTCCACGTAACGACCAAAGCAATTTATTCAAAATCAAGACAGCCCCTCAAAATTCAACAAACTCTAAGCTCAGCTTCCTCCAAGTTGCAGTATTCACAATTTCAAGCTCCAATTATTTATTGACAACCTAATACACATTCATAACACATATATATCCAATTTAATACTCAAAGCTCAAATTTAATGAAAATAAAATAGAATTATCGTATCCTCACCTTACCCAAGCTTCACATAAGCAAGAGTGAACATTTTTCTCAAGCTAATTGGATCCTAAAACATCAGAAATCAAAGAAATTCAACATTCCCACTCAAAATTTGAAAATTGGGGGAAAGAAGAGGCTGAAGTGAAATAGCAAGTTACCTATGAAATTTTTCCGGGTGAAACATAGAGCTCGGCGCGGTGAACGCGTGGCCGCAAATGGTACGGCAATTGGAGCTCGAACGAAGAAGTTACGGGGATCGAAAGGTTACCGTAAGGGTTTCGGTAAAGTTCGTTTCTCTTCTCCCCTAATGCACTTCAATTTCGTTTCTGTTGGAATGAAGGGAATGAAGGCTTGGGTTCATTTAATAGGTCGGTCCGGTTGGACCGATAGCCCGATTTAGGCCCGGTTCAACCGGTTCGGCCTATTCGGTCCAATCTTGGACCGTTTTCTTCGAAATTAGTGTCAAAATTCTCGTTTCAATGAGTTCTATCCTAATTTAATATTATTTTTTGCATTTCTAATCTTATTTATTAAAAACTAATTTATTGACTAATTATTTACTAATTTAACAGGGTTTACACCTTTTGGCTGTCAGTAGTCGCCCGTTCGTTGAAGCAGTGTTGTCCTTCCATCTCTGGGTTTTTGGTTCGTGGCCACCGTCATCTCACCGTCCTGCATCTCTGTCGTCCTCTGTAACGGACTCTAAGCCTCAGCCCTCAGGTTTGTTTTTTTGTTCTGAAATTCTGATTCTTTTTTTTTTAAATTCTGGTTTAGTCTTCTTATTGATTCTAATTTGTATTGAACACTTAATTAGCTTGTTCTTGATTCTATGGTTGAGTTGATGAATTTGGTTTTATTTTTTACTTCTGAACTTTTGTTCTGTTTTTATTTAGGGTAATTCTTGTTTAGGGTTGATTCTGAACCTTTTGTTTATTCAATGTTAATGCAGGAAAGGGGAAGCTTAAAGAGGAAGAATTTGTAGAATTAGTGCACCACATGAAAATGGTTGGAATTAGCTTGGTTGTATTTCACTATTTCTGATTCAGTTTTGTTCTATTTTGATTCAGTTTGGTTCTATTTCTGATTCAGTCTCTTGCTTTTATTTTTGCTTGATTTTTCTGAGTATTATTGTACCATCTGCTTCTTTCGATTTTGCAAAACTGTTAATAATTTTAATTTGGTGTGCTTCTGCTAATTTTTTATTATTGATTTCTAAGTCAAATTGATTATTGATAGTTACTGAAATAGTGTGAATAGTTTTTGTTGAATTAATTAAATAAACCAAACAAATCGAACCAAACCAAATCGATTTTAATTGGTTTGGTTTGGTTCAGATAGTCTTTGTAAAAAAACCGAACCAAACTAAACCGCAGTTTTAATAAATAATTGGATTTTCATAAATAACCGAACCAAACAGCACCGCGAACACCCTTACTTGGGAACCATCTTTTCCGTACGTCGTCAAAGTCGGACTACATTAGCTAAACAACGCAATCGAAAAAATTATATCTATAAAATGAAAAGAACGCTACCTAGCTCGGGTCGGATTTGGATGGGATTTCCTAAAAAAATTTTGGTGTCCAAATGAGGGACTCAGCCCCAATATTCCTGGAATAGAGCAACTACACTCTCCTCAACCTCATCTAAGTCATCCAACCCATACCTAACAACTACAGGAAAAAGGAAAAAGAAGTTCGTCCTTTTCATTCAGAAAGAAAGGTCGGACATCCTCAATAGAACAGATTTTAAAAAGTAATTTTAGAAATCATGAAAGGAATCATCAAATATGGGAAAGATCTTCCTTCCCTGAACAGCTCGAAAAGAGATCCAGCCTTATTTCTTGGAACTAAAAGGTTTCATAAGAACAAAAAAGTAAAAGAAAACTTTAATAGAGAGAAGGACGTCAAGTTCGTGGCACAGAAGCTGATAAATTTTCAAAGAACTCCAAAAGTTGGGATGAAGTTAGGATGGGACAACATTACATAGCTTGAGGACCTTAGATTCAAAATCGGAAAACGGAATGCTAACTCCCAGTTTTGTGAAAAAGCAATCGTATACGTAGATAAAATGACATTCCAACCTATCTAGTTAGGGAAAACAAACTCTCTCTTTAGGGTTAGCAACTAGAATCTCATATTTTCTCTCATCTTCCCGACTTAAACATACCATATCATGCCTACAAAAAGTCTCGGTATACTCTTTAACAATAACAAGGATGAGAGTAAAAATAGATATATCTACCAAGGTCAGGTCAGACGGGACTTTAGATGACATGGTATGAATTACTGAATGAGACATAAAAGCTATACCTACAATACAACAAAAGAAAAATTCATCCCTACAAGTCGGACAACACAAAAGAATCAAAATGAATTATTAGGAGGTCGGGTCGTCTTCAACCAAAGACCGTTATAAACATCCCGAATGCAAAGAAACAAACCACAGCATTAAAATGGCACTATCTTCAACAAAATGGCACCATTTAGGGGCAGCCCAGAGTGAAACCCCCACTCAAGATTCACAGCAACAACAAACATTATTCAGATAAACATTCAATAAAGAGGAACAAATTTTCAAAGATTTTTTACAACGAAAATAGGCAATAACAAACAAACAACCTTCAGACAAAATTGTTATCATTTTTTACACTGAAAGAGCATTATCCAGTAAGAGTGCAAATATACAATTCAAAATAACTAACCTTGGAAAGAAGGAGTAAGCGACGATGAAACATCAAAACACGAACGTGCCCCTCAAATGCAAGCAAAGCTCTCTAAAACTCAAGACGGAGAAATCTTGAAAACAAGAACAAATTGCAGAAGATGAAAAGATTTCAAAGGGAAATGGAAAAAGCACTTTCAGAAAGTTGCGAAAAAAGATAAAAGAAAAAGAATTAGGTATTTATAACACGCTAGGGACAAAAAAGTCATTTCACACCCTCTCATTAATAACGTGCGTGGTTCCCAAGGTAACCACAAAAGTAATGTGCATTGTACCACAAAAGGATGCAACGTTTTGAATTTTTGAAAAACACATCGAGTATCCGACCTAGCCTGGAAGGGTGGCATACCCGACGTGGCATAACCACATCTCAAAGATCAGGTAAATTTACAAATGCTCGAGCCCGACCTTGCAAAAGCTCGAACTCAAGCAGGGGCACTGTTCATACCCTGACCCAAAAACAAAGCTAGGCCCAAATGGATGAAGGCCCAATAAGGAGATCCCGTCTCGCCTACACTTACCCTTCCTCACAGAGGTTGGGCGCGATGACAAGAGTTCCATCTTATCTATTCAAATAAGAAACTGACTCCCAAAGATATCTCCTATCTATCTAGAAGGGAGATCTCAAAAAATTTCTTTGAAAAGGAGAATGGCTATCCACCATCAAAGGTGGAACTACTCTAAAAGGTAATTATCTATTCTACTATAAATATACTAACACTCTCAGGTATATTCAGAATCCAATCTACTAAAAAACCTGCTTTAAACCCTTACTAACTTAGACATCAGAGTCCCTTGCAGGAACCACCCCCACCTCCTCACAAGAAATTTGGACGGTAGCACCTCGGCATTAACAAAAGTCGGACACTGCACTAACAGGAGCCTGGACCTCACGTTCAGGCCCAAAATCAACCCCATTTCAGGTAACCCTCGGAATAATTACCTTCATCAAAAGATTATTTACATGTCTATCATATGATCATTTTTCCAAAGATAGTTCTTCACCACTATAAATAAGCCATGAAAATAAACTTTGGCATCATGTACCAGGCCACAAACGTATTTGTTTATTGAAACCACCCAATGTGAAAAAACACATTCTACTTGTTGTAAAATAAATAAATAAGGATGAAAAATAAATATAAAATAAAAAAATATAAATAAAAAATTCTAGCATTAATATTCATTAATATTGTCATCTCAATATAACTAATATGATTCATGTATATTGATGAGCGGATAATTTATACGCTTTTTGGCATTGTTTTTAGTATATTTTAGTTAGTTTTTATTATATTTTTATTATTTTTTAAATAAAAATCACATTTCTGGACTTTACTATGAGTTTGTGTGTTTTTCTGTAATTTCAGGTATTTTCTGGCTGAAATTGAGGGACCTGAGCAAAAATCTGATTCAGAGGCTGAAAAAGGACTACAGGTGCTGTTAGATTCTGACCTCCTTGCACTCGAAGTGGATTTTCTGGAGCTACAGAAGTCTAATTGGCACGCTCTTCATTGCGTTGGAAAGTAGACATCCTGGGCTTTCCAGCAATATATAATAGTTCATACTTTACCTGAGATTTGATGGCCCAAACCGGCGTTCCAAGTCAGCATAAAATTCCTGGCGTCAAAACGCCATAACTAGCATAAAAGTTGGAGTTAAACGCCCAAACTGGCACAAAAGCTGGCGTTTAACTCCAAGAAAAGTCTCTACATGTGAAAGCTTCAATGCTCAGCCCAAGTACACACCAAGTGGACCCGGAAGAAGATTTCTGCATTAATTACCTATTTTTGTAACCCTAGGCTACTAGTTTTCTATAAATAGGACCTTTTGCTATTGTATTTTCATCTTTCAATTCATCTTTTGATCATCTTTGAATCATGTTTTGATGATTGAACCCTCTTTGGGAAGCTGGCCATTCGGCCATGCCTAGACCTTTTGTTCTTATGTATTTTCAACGGTGGAGTTTCTACACACCATAGATTAAGGTGTGGAGCTCTGCTGTTCCTCATGAATTAATGCAAAGTACTATTGTTTTTCTATTCAACTCAAACCTATTTCTTCTCTAAGATATACACTTGTTCTTCAACCTGATGAATGTGATGATCCGTGACACTCATCATCATTCTCACCTATGAATGCATGCCTGACAACTACTTCCGTTCTACTAGCAATAGCTTGAGTGCGTATCTCTTAGCCTCCTGGTTCATGACGCATGGTTGCCTCGCCTGACAACCAAGCCTTCCATTCCATGAGATCAAAGTCTTCGTGGTATATGCTAGAATCAATTGGCAGTATTCCTGAGATCTGAAAAGTCTAAACCTTGTCTATGGTATTCTGAGTAGGATCTGGGAAGGGATGACTGTGACGAGCTTCAAACTCGCGAGGGTTGGGTGTAGTGACAGACACAAAAGGATCAATGGATCCTATTCCAACATGATCGCGAACCAACAGCTGATTAGCCATGCGGTGACAGCGCATTTGGACCATTTTCACTGAGAGGACGGGAGGTAGCCATTGACAACGGTGAAACCCAACATAAGCTTGCCATGGAATGGAGTATGAATGATTGGAAGAAGGCAATAGGAAAGCAGAAGTTTAGGAGGAACAAAACATCTTTTAATTATCAATTCTCCATAACCATTTTAATCTGCCTGACTGAGATTTACAAGATGACCATAGCTTGCTTCAAGCCGACAATCTCCGTGGGATCGACCCTTACTCACGTAAGGTTTATTACTTGGATGACCCAGTGCACTTGCTGGTTAGTTGTGCGGAGTTGTGACAAAGAGTTGAGATTACAATTGTGCGTACCAAGTTGTTGGCGCCATTGATGATCACAATTTCGTGCACCAAATTTTTGGCGCCGTTGCCAGGGATTGTTCGAGTTTGGACAACTGACGGTTCATCTTGTTGCTCAGATTAGGTAATTTTATTTTATGTTTAAGCTTTTTACTTTTTATTCTCGAAAAAAAATTTCAAAAAAAATAAATTATTCTATGTTCTTCAGAGTTTTTAAGAATGAATTCTAGAGTTTCATGATGATTTGTTGAAGTCTGGCTGGTTGTGAAACCATGTCTAAACTTTTGGACCGAGGTTTCAACTTATCATCACAAGAGCTTGTTGATTTCTATCAATCTTGCTGTTGAACGTAATGATCTGCTAAAGCTTGGCTGGCCATTGGCCATGTCTAGTGTTTTGGACCGAAGCTTTCACTGAAAGCTTGGCTGGCTAGTAAGCCATGTCTAATTCCTGGACCAGAGTTTTAGACTAACATTGCATGATTCCTGGAATTCTTATTAAAAATTTTGAATCTCTGTATTTTCTTTTCCATATAATTTTCGAAAAATCACAAAAAAAAATTACAAAATCGTAAAATCAAAAATATTTTATGTTTCTTGTTTGAGTCTAGTGTCTAATTTTAAGTTTGGTGTCAATTTCATTCTTCTAATTTTCGAAAATTACATGCATTATGTTCTTCATTGATCTTCAAGTTATTCTTGATGATTTCCTTGCTCTGATCTTTAAATTCTCTTGTCTTGTGTGTTTTGTTGTTTTTCATATGCATTCTCAATTTGTTAGTGTCTCTAATATGAAAATTTTTTAAGTTTGGTGTCTTGCATACATTGTTTGTTTAATCTTAGTTTTTCATGATTAGTTGCAGTTTGATTGTTTCTCATCATCAAAAAAAATTTCAAAATTATGTCTTTTCAAGTCAATAATATAGAGAATTGAAGATTCAAAACATGCAGCAGAGGAATTACACAGAAAAAGCTGGGCGTTCAAAATGCCCAGTGAGAAAGGAAAACTGGCATTTAAACGCCAGCCAGGGTATCTGACTGGGTGTTAAACGCCCAAAAAGGTAGTATTTTGGGCATTAAACGCCAGAATGGATACCATTCTGGGCATTTAACGCTAGGATGGCACAAGAGGTAAGATTTTGTTTTTAATTCAAATCTCTTTCAAATTTTCATAATTTTTCAAAATCAAATCTTTTTCAAATCATATATTTTCAATCATATCTTTTCAAAATCAATTTCTTTCCATTTTCTATTTTTTTTTACTATTTTCAAAAATCCTTGCTACAATTAATGATTTAATTCAAAATTTTCAAGTTGTTACTTGCCTATTAAGAAAGGATCAAATTTTAAATTCTAGAGTCATATCTTTTAATTTCTTGTTAGTCAAGTAATCAACTTTAATTTTAAAACTTTCTTTTTTTAATTTGATTCTCAATCATATCTTCTCAATCAGATCTTTTTCAAAATAATTTTCAATCATATCTTTTTTATTTCTAATTTCAAAATCTTTTTCAAAAATCACTTAACTACTTTCTCAATTCTAATTTTCGAAAATCATCAATCAATTTTTCAAAATTTCTTTTAATTATTTCAAAATCTTTTTAATTTGTTTTCAAAAATTCTTCCCCTCTTCTCACATCCTTCTATTTAAGGACTAACACTCCTCCACTATCAGCAATTCGGACTCTCTCTTGATAAGTTTGAATTCTCTCCTCTCTACCTCCTTCTTCCATTCATCTTTTCCTCTGACACCTCAAGGAATCTCTATACTGTGACATAGAAGATTCCATACTTTCTTGTTCTCTTTTCTTTCATATGAGCAGGAGCAAGGACAAAGGCATTCTTATTAAAACTGATCCTGAACCTGAAAGGACCTTGAAGAGAAATCTAAGAGAAGCTAAAGCACAACTCTCTATAGAGGACCTAACAGAAATTTTCAAACAAGAAGAAGCCATGGCAGCCGAAAACAACAACAATGCCAATAATGCAAGGAAGGTGCTTGGTGACTTTACTACACCTACTCCCGACTTCTATGGGAGAAGCATCTCAATCCCTGCCATTGGAGCAAACAACTTTGAGCTTAAGCCTCAATTAGTTTCTCTAATGCAACAGAATTGCAAGTTTCATGGACTTCTATTAGAAGATCTTCATCAGTTCTTAGCTGAATTCTTGCAAATCTGTGACACTGTCAAGACCAATGGGGTTGACCCTGAGGTCTACAGACTTATGCTCTTCCCTTTTGCTATAAGAGACAGAGCTAGGATATGGTTGGATTCACAACCTAAGGAAAGCCTGAACTCTTGGGAAAAGCTAGTCAATGCCTTCTTGGCAAAGTTCTTTCCACCTCAAAAATTGAGTAAGCTTAGAGTGAAAGTCCAAACCTTCAGACAGAAGGAAGGTGAATCACTCTATGAAGCTTGGGAAAGATACAAGCAATTGATCAGAAGGTGTCCTTCTGACATGCTTTCAGAGTGGAGCATCTTAGGTATCTTCTATGATGGTCTGTCTGAACTGTCCAAGATGTCATTGGACAGCTCTGCTGGAGGATCTCTTCATCTGAAGAAGACGCCTACAGAAGCTCAGGAACTCATTGAAATGGTTGCAAATAACCAATTCATGTACACTTCTGAAAGGAATCCTTTGAATAATGGGACGAATCAGAAGAAAGGAGTTCTTAAGATTGACACTCTGAATCCATATTGGCTCAAAACAAAATATTGACTCAGCAAGTCAATATGATTTCTCAGAGTCTGTCTGGAATGCAAGCAGCAACAGGCAGTACCAAAGAAGCTTCATCTGAAGAAGAAGCTTATGATCCTGAGAACCCAGCAATGGAAGAGGTGAATTACATGGGAGAACCCTATGGAAACACCTATAATTCTTCATAGAGAAATCACCCAAATCTCTTATGGAAGGACCAACAAAGGCCTCAATAAGGCTTCAATAACAGTAATGGTGGAAGAAATAGGTTTAACAATAGCAAGCCTTTTCCATCATCTTCTCAGTAACAGACAGAGAATTCTAAACAAAGCCATTCTAACTTAGTAACCATAGTCTCTGATCTAATTAAAACCACTCAAAGTTTCATGACTGAAACAAGATCCTCCATTAGAAATTTGGAAGCACAAGTGGGTCAGCTGAGTAAGAAAATTACTGAACTCCCTCCTAGTACTCTCCCAAGCAATACAGAAGAGAATCCAAAAAGAGAGTGCAAGGCCATCAACATTACCCACTCGGCCGAACCTGGAGAGGAGGAAAAGGCAGTGATTTCTACTGAGGAACACCTCAATGGACGTCCACTGGCCTCCAAGGAGTTCCCTAATGAGGAACCATGGGAATCTGAGGCTCATACAGAGACCATAGAGATTCCATTGAATTTACTTCTGCCATTCATGAGCTCTGATGAGTATTCTTCCTCTGAAGAGGATGAAGATGTTACTGAAGAGCAAGTTACTAAGTACCTTGGAGCAATCATGAAGTTAAATGCCAAGTTATTTGGTAATGAGATTTGGGAGGATGAACTCCCCTTGCTCACCAAAGAACTGGATGACTTGACTAGGCAGAGATTACCTCAGAAGAGACAGGATCCTGGAAAGTTCTCAATACCTTGTACCATAGGCACCATGACCTTTGAGAAGGCTCTGTGTGACCTGGGGTCAAGTATAAACCTCATGCCACTCTCTGTGATGGAGAAGCTAGGGATCCGTGAGGTACAAGCTGCAAGAATCTCACTAAAGATGGCAGACAATTCAAGGAAACATGCTTATGGACTTGTAGAGGATGTCTTGGTAAAGATTGAAGACCACTACTGTTGATTTCATAATCCTAGACACTGGGAAGTATATGGATGAATCCATCATCCTTGGCAGACCCTTCCTAGCCACAACAAAAGCTGTGATTGATGTTAACAGAGGAGAATTGGTCCTTCAAGTGAATGAGGACTCCCTTGTGTTTAAAGCTCAAGGATATCCCTCTGTAACCATGGAGAGGAAGCATGAAAAGCTTCTCTCAGTGCAGAGTCAAATAGAGCCCCCACATTCAAACTCTCTAAGTTTGGTGTTAGGAGGCCATCATCATGCTCTGAGTATCTGTGAGGCTCCATGAGAGCCTACTGTCAAGCTATTGACATTAAAGAAGAGCTTGTTGGGAGGCAACCCAATTTAATCATATCTATTTATTTTCCATTGTTATTTTATGTTTTTTGTAGGTTGATGATCATGTGAAGTCACAAAAATAACTGAAAAATAAAAAACAAAATGAAAAACAGTATTAAAAATAGCACACCCTGGAGGAGAAGCTTACTGGCGTTTAAACGCCAGTAAGGGTAGCAGAATGGGCGTTAAACGCCCAGTCTGGCACCATTCTGGGCGTTTAATGCCAGAAATGGGCACAGAGCTGGCGTTAAACGCCAGAAAGGGGCACAAAGCTGGCATTTAACGCCAGAAATGGGCACAGAGCTGGCGTTAAACGCCAGAAAGGGGAGAAAAGCTGGTGTTAAACGCCAGAAATGGGTAGCAACCTGGCGTTTAACGCCAGGATTGGCAATCAAGGGGGCATTTACATACCACATGGTGCAGGGATGAGAAATCCTTGACACCTCAGGATCTGTGGACCCCACAGGATCCCCACCTACTTCATCTCTTTCTCTCTCTTCTTCACACCACTCCATAACAACCTTCCCCAAATACCCTCCACCAATCACCTCAATACCTCTTCCCCAAATACCCCTCACCTATCAAATCCTACCCTCTTCTCCATAATCTTTTCACCAATCCACATCCATCCATCAAAAATTCAAACCGCTTTCCCTCCCAAACCCACCCATACATGGCCGAACCCTACCCCTCTCTCCACTCCTATATAAACCCATCTTCACTCCTTTATTTTCACACATCATACACACTACTTCTCCCCCTTGACCGAACCACAAAATCCCCTCCATCTCCTCCATTTTCTTCTTCTACTCTTTTCTTTCTTCTTTTGCTCAAGGGCGAGCAAACCTTCTAAGTTTGGTGTGGTAAAAGCGTTGCTTTTTGTTTTTCCATAACCATTTATGGTACCAAAGGCCGGAGAAACCTCTAGAAAGAGGAAAGGGAAGGCAAAAACTTCCACCTCTAAGTCATGGGAGATGGAGAGATTCATCTCAAGGATGCATCAAGACCACTTCTATGAAGATGTGGCCAAGAAAAAGGTGATCCCTGAGGTCCCTTTCAAGCTCAAAAAGGGTGAATATCCGGAGATCCGACATGAGATTCAAAGAAGATGTTGGGAAATTCTCACCAACCCCATTCAACAAGTCAGGATCTTAATGGTTCAAGAGTTCTATTCCAATGCATGGATCTCCAAGAACCATGATCAAAGTGTGAACCCAGACCCTAAGAATTGGCTTACAATGGTTCGGGAGAAATGCTTAGATTTCAGTCAGAAAAATGTAAGGTTGGCATTCAACTTTCCCATGATGCAAGGAGATGCACATCCCTACACTAGAAGGGTCAACTTTGATCAAAGGTTGGACCAAGTCCTCATAGACATTTGTGAAGAGGGCGCTCAATGGAAGAGAGATTCAAGAGGGAAGCTGGTTCAACTAAGAAGGCATGACCTCAAGCCTGTTGCTAGGGAAGGTTGGAGTTCATCCAACGCTCAATCATTCCCACTAGTAACCGATCTGAAGTTACTATAGACCGGGCCATCATGATCCATAGCATCATGATTGGAGAGGAAGTAGAAGTTCATGAGGTTATATCCCTAGAACTCTATAAGGTGGCGGACAAGTCCTCTACTTTGACAAGGTTAGCCTTCCCTCATCTCACTTGTCACCTCTGTAATTCAGCTGGAATTGACATAGAGGAAGACATCCTCATTGATGAGGACAAGCCCATCACTAAGAAAAGGATGGAGCAAACAAGAGATCCTACTCATGGGCAAGAGCATGAGGAAATTCCTCATCATGAAATCCCTGAGATGCCTCAAGGGATGCACTTTCCTCCACAAAATTATTGGGAGCAAATTAACACCTCCCTAGGAGAATTGAGTTCCAATATAGGACAACTAAGGGTGGAGCACCAAGAGCATTCTATCCTCCTCCATGAAATTAGAGAAGACCAAAGAGTCATGAGGGAGGAGCAACAAAGGCAAGGAAGAGACATTGAGGAGCTCAAGCACTCCATAAGATCTTCAAGAGGAAGAACAAGCCGCCATCACTAAGGTGGACCCGTTCTTTAATTTCCTTGATCTTTATTTTTCTGTTTTTCAAAAATTATGCTTTAGGTTCATCTATGTTTGTGTTTTTATTACATGATCATTAGTGTCTTAGTATCTATGTCTTAAAGTTATGAATGTCCTATGAATCCATCACCTTTCTTAAAAGAAAAATGTTTTAATCAAAAAAAGAAAAAGAAGTGCATGAATTTCGAATTTTAAAAACAGATTAATTATTTTGATGTGGTGGCAATACTTTTTGTTTTTCTGAATGAATGCTTGAACACTGCATATTTTTGAATTTGTTGTTTATGAATGTTAAAATTGTTGGCTCTTGAAAGAATAATGAAAAAGGAGAAATGTTATTGATGATCTGAAAAATCATAAAATTGATTCTTGAAGCAAGAAAAAGTAGTGAAAAGCTCGCAGAAAAAATATATGCGAAAAAAAAGAAAGAAAAAGAAAAAAGCAAGCAGAAAAAGCCAATAGCCCTTTAAACCAAAAGGCAAGGGTAAAATAAAAAGGATCCAAGGCTTTGAGCATCAGCGGATAGGAGGGCCCACAGGAAATTCCTGGCCTAAGCGGCTGAACCAAGTTGTCCCTAACCATGTGCTTGTGGCGTGAAGGTGTCAAGTGAAAGCTTGAGACTGAGCGGTTAAAGTCGTGGTCCAAAGCAAAAAGAGTGTGCTTAAGAGCTTTGGACACCTCTAATTGGGGACTATAGCAAAGGTAAGTCACAATCTGAAAAGGTTCACCCAGTTATGTGTCTGTGGCATTTATGTATCCGGTGATAATACTGGAAAACAAAATGCTTAGGGTCACGGCCAAGACTCATAAAGTAACTATGTTCAAGAATCAACATACTTAACTAGGAGAATCAATAACACTATCTGAATTCTGAGTTCCTATAGATGCCAATCATTTTGAACCTCAAGGGATAAAGTGAGATGCCAAAACTGTTCGGAAGCAAAAAGCTAATAGCCCCGCTCATCTAATTAAGACTGATCTTCATAGATGTTTTTAGAATTCATTGTATATTCTCTTCTTTTTATCCTATTTGATTTTCAGTTGCTTGGGGACAACCAACAATTAAAGTTTGGTGTTGTGATGAGCGGATAATTTATACGCTTTTTGGCATTGTTTTTAGTATGTTTTTAGTATATTTTAGTTAGTTTTTATTATATTTTTATTAGTTTTTAAATAAAAATCACATTTCTGGACTTTACTATGAGTTTGTGTGTTTTTCTGTGATTTCAGGTATTTTCTGGCTGACCTGCACTCGAAGTGGATTTTCTGGAGCTAAAGAAGCCCAATTGGCACGCTCTCAATTGCGTTAAAAAGTCGACATCATGGGCTTTCCAGCAATATATAATAGTCCATACTTTACCCGAGATTTGATGGCCCAAACTGGCGTTCCAAGTTAGCATAAAATTCCTGGCGTCAAAACGCCAGAACTGGCATAAAAGTTGGAGTTAAACGCCCAAACTGTAACAACCCTAGTTTCTAAAAATCAAATGATTAGTTATTTGTGATTTATTATATTTGTTGATAATCTTATTTTAAAAAAATTATTTTACTAAAGGTAATTAAATGGAGTTTCATGATAATTGGAGTTTAAATTAATTAGAATTTTTATATAATCTTTATTAGATATTTGGTATAATTGAAATTATAATTTTGGGAATTGAAAAATAAGAAAGAATTGTATAATTTAATTTAAATAAATTCTATTTTGAATGAATTATGTTATTAATTTGAACTCTTAGGAATTAATTTACTAGAAATAATTAGATTAATTTTTATAAATACTTTAAGTTTAAGTCAATTAATATTTATGTATAATTTTTATTATAATTAGTTATTTTATAAATTGAAATTAAAGTTTCGGTGATAGAAAAATAATAGAAAGTTATATCATTCAATTTGAATAATTAATATTGAGTTTCAACTATATTTTATAAAAATGTGATTAATATGTTCATTTTATATTTTAAATTAGAAATAATTGATTAATCTTAGAAATATGTTGATAAATAATGTTCCTAAATATTTTAAATAGAGCATATTTGATTTTAAAATTACTCTACCCTCTAATTTTATCAAAATATCTATTCATATCTATCCATATTCTTTTATAAAATCCTAATTTCTAACCCTAATTCCCAAATTGAATCAGAAACCCTAATTCCTAAATTAATTGAGAAACCCTAACCCTTCACCCAATACACACACACACTGAACACAGAGGGAGACAGAGGAGAGTGCGGGAAGAGAAGAGAGGGAGGAGAAAGGAGACGGCGCTGGCTGAGGGGACCTCGCCGCCGTCGCCGTCGAGCTGGGGGAAAGAGAGGGAGCTTCACCGCGCCGTCATCCAACCCATCGCGTCTGCTGCCTCACCGCCGCCTCCTCCATCGCGCGCTACTGCCGGCCTGGAACCGCCGCCACTGCGCCTTGCTGTCGACCTAACCACGTCGCCACCGACCCGTGACGCTGCCTCTAGAACCGCGCAAAGAACAGAGGGAGGAGAGGGAGAGAGTTCGCATTGGAGGAGAGAAGGAGCTCGTGCCTCACCGCCATCACCCATGGAGCCACGAGCTGCGCCGGTCGCCGCCACGTCGCGTCGGAGAGGAAGCCTGAGACTGAGCACTGCTGGGAGAGAGGAAGATGCGGGCTGGAGGAGCTGCATCCAGTCGCCACTGTCGTGCCACTGACCGCCGCCGTTCCGCCGTCGCAGTCAAAGGGGTTTTGCCAGGAGAGAGAAGACCGGCGTGCGTGAAGAAGAAGGGGAGAGGTCCGAGGCTGAGATGGTTCCCGTCACTGCCGTTCTGATTCTGCTGCAGCTTGTCCAGGGTTCCTGCTCGTCCCTGTTCTCTGTTCAGCCTTCGCCAGAGTGCTGTCATCGGATAAACACTACTAAAACCGGGCCAGATTCACCGATAATGCTACTTATTGCGGTTGCTGCCGTTCTGATTTCTGTGGGTTTCAACATTGAGGTAAGGGATTTAATGTTTTTAATTTAGATTGCCTACAAAGTTATTTGGATAAGTGCAAATGGTTAACAATGGTTAAGAATTTCTTAATTGATATGAATGATTTGAAATGCATTTGAAATTAGTTAGTTGTTGTGATTATTCTGAGCTGTGATTGAATTTAGATGCTGTTGTGAATAATGATTAATTTAGTATAGTTTATTAAATTGAAATATGCCGAGTTAATTATTGAAAAGCTGTGGTATGGATAACTGATGAATTGAGTTTAGATTGTTGCTGTGAATGTAATTGGTTTTGTTGTTATGAGAGACTAATTGATAGAAATAAGCTTGGTTTGAGATTGTGAAACTTGGATTAAGTTTGATGATGTTTTAGCGTTTCAATAGGCGTATTGAATTCAGGTTATGGCTGTGAATGTTCTTGGACATTGTTGTGTGTACTTAAAGCTGTAATTGATATTGGTTTTTCTGATTTTGATGGAATTGTTGAAAAGTTCTGATTCTATGTGATTATACTTAATTAGTTGAGTTGTGTGACTGTATTTTGGTTATTGAGAACAAGTGTTTGCTGTATATTTTAGTAATTTGATAAGTCAAAATGGCTGTGAAATTGACTTGTGAATGGTTGGAATTGGTTTTGATACTTGTTAACGTTGATTCGTGATTAATTAGAGTTATGCTTGAGAACTGTTAAAAGATTGAAGTTTGATTACCGAATTATTCTCTTGAAATATGATTAGAATTATGAAAGGCTGATTTTTGGGATTACTTGTTGATTGAGTTAATTTGAAAGGATTCTATGACCTATGAATTTAGTTATGAATTGATGAGATGAAAATTGGATCATTGGATTATGTGAGAGTTGCGAATTGTGGATTTTCTGATTGATTGGGAATATCCTATTGTGATAATTGTTGAGAAAGGTTTGATGAGTTGTTGAAAAGAGAGAACCCGTAAGGGTGGCTAGGTTCGAATTTTAGGGGAGGTGCTATCAAAATTTTATAAAATCTAAGGTTCTGTCTGAAATGTTCTTTTAAAAGAGTAAGATTTGGAAAATTATATTGTTTGGTTTTAATTTACTAAGAAAAGAAATGAATTATGTTTTTTTTTCAGTTTTATTCATTGAGAAAAAATATTATGTTTAAGCTGGATTTATTATGAAACGGATTCCGTTTTGAGTTGATTTATTAAGAATAGAAAGAAATATGTTTTGAGTTTGATTTAATGTGAAAAGAGTTGTGTTTTGGGTTTGAAATAAAGGATTATCTTTTTAGAAATTTGGTGAAATAATAATATTTGAATTTGAATAGTAAGAGAGATGATTTTTGAATCTTTGTGAAGTTAGTGAACTTGAGAAAGAGTTATATTTGATTATTTCCAAAGAGAGGTTATGTTTTGAAAAGTGTTTAATGAATTTAAAATAAATGATTTCTCTTGAGTCTTTCGATAGAAAACCAAAGTGAAAAATAGTTTTAAAGTTGGCTTGAGTCAAGATTGCTAAAGTAGAGATTATGACTGGCTTGATGGTTAAGATTTTTATGGATAAATGCCTGAGAAATTTAAGAAAGGTTTAAAGAAAAATGTTAAGAACTCAAAGGGAAAAGGAGAATGATGAATTGATATGTGGATTGTGTATTTTAGAAAGGATAATGAAAAGTGATAAAAGGCGGAAAAACCCCACGAACTGTTAGTTGTTTAACTATGGGGAAAAAGCCCACGAGTTGATAATTGGTTAAAATTGGGAACTACCCACGAACTGAATGATCATTGATCTCGGGGAAACCTATAAATTGTTAATCGTTTTATATGCGGGAAAAATCCATGGACTGATAATCATTAATTACGGGAATAACCCATGAATTGTTGTATGTTGATCTCGGGTATAACCCACGAACTGAAGACCGCTATGTTATTGTGTATTGATCTCGGCGAATAACCCACGAACTGAAGATCTCTATTTTGTTTGTGAATTGATCTCAAGGACGCCCACAAACTGAGGATCGCTGTTTCCCCTTGTGCGTATATTATGGGGTCGGGCTTTGCGCCGACTGCCGGTAGTCACGAAGGAGTGGTATTCTTACCACCAACACATATGCACTAAGGACACAACGGGAAACCATAGCTGGGACTTGTTCCTAGGTAATGTCGGGCTGCAGGGTGTAAACCGACACGTGAGCTCATGGCCTGCTTGGGACAGACATGCATCATATTATTTGTGCATTTACATTTGAGTGTGTTTGCTTGTATTGCTCCTCTGTGGTTGTGTTGTTTGTCTTGTTGTGACTTACTGGCATGCTAAACTAAATTTTCTGTTTGTACTATTAGTTTGTGAATATATTAAATTGATTAAGAATTTACGTTTTGATTGAGAATTAATTATGTGACAGAGAGATGGTTAATGTGACTAGTTTTTTATTTAGAATTTGTTGAGTTTAGAGGTTTTGGAAGAGGTAATTAATTAGCTAAAGTAAAACCAAGAGTATTTTTAAAAAGGTTTGATAAATATATGGTTTCCTTGAGTATGTTAATTATTTGCATGTTAATCATTAATTTTACGACATTCTCATTCCCTACTGAGAACGTGTGGTTTGTTCTCACCCCAAAATCTTCCACCCTTTCAGTGACACAAGTTCGAAGATTCAGTTTGAAGCTGCGGACGATTGTTGGACTATATTTATGAGTTAAGTGTATGAGTTAATTTGCTTTCATAGAGTTCCCTCGCCCTTATTGCTTAAGATTTTTATTTTATACAGACGGATAGGATTTGTATCTGAGTTTTATTTGAAATCTTTTGTATGACAAATATTATTATTAATAATTATGTGATTATTATTACTTGGTGATGTTTGCTATATGATTTTAAATAATAAAAACAAAATTTTTCTGGAATTTTCTATAAAACTAAATCGCGATATCGAACTAAAGGCTCAATAGTAAATAGTTAATAAAGGAAAGCAGGTTGGTAACACCTGACTTTCAGTACGATCTTGACGTTCTGGAAGTTGGGTCGTTACAAATGGTATCAGAGCAGTTCGTTCCTGTTAAAGCCTTGGAAATGGACTGACTATTCTTCATTGCATACTCTGAGTGTCTGTCATGCTTTGTGACTTATTCTGATAACAAGAGTTTGAGTTTTATATGCATGACTATCTGATGATTAACGCCATTAGTTTACCATTGCATACCTCATGGTATTATGTCTGGCCAACTTAATACTAATGATTTATGTATATGGAAACACTAATGGGTTATCATAGACGAAATACAAGAATAGGTAATGCGATTTACGGGATTTGGGAGCGTTAGAAGTTGTAAAGTTAGCTTCGTTTTGACGTGTAATCTTTATTCGTGCCACGCAAACTCGTGCCATCTTTTTCTTCGTTGCTTTCATTGGAATTCTCTGGTTTGAATTTTCTCCTTAGAATGTGATTTGATTGTTCCCAACCATACTTTGTCATTCTTGTATACCTTTGCTTGCTTATGAATCTGACTCTTTGAATATTCATCCTTGTTAATGCCTATGTTTCTTTTCATATATTCTATTTTCTTTGATTTAAGTTCGAATTTATTTTATTCTAGCAATTTTCGAGGACAAAAATTTTTCTAAGGTGGGTAGAATGTAACAACCCTAGTTTCTGAAAATCAAATGATTAGTTATTTGTGATTTATTATATTTGTTGATAATCTTATTTTAAGAAAATTATTTTACTAAAGGTAATTAAATGGAGTTTCATGATAATTGGAGTTTAAATTAATTAGAATTTTTATATAATCTTTATTAGATATTTGGTATAATTGAAATTATAATTTTGGTAATTGAAAAATAAGAAAGAATTGTATAATTTAATTTAAATAAATTCTATTTTGAATGAATTATGTTATTAATTTGAACTCTTTAGGAATTAATTTACCAGAAATGATTAGATTAATTTTTATAAATACTTTAAGTTTAAGTCAATTAATATTTATGTATAATTTTTATTATAATTAGTTATTTTATAAATTGAAATTAAAGTTTCGGTGATAGAAAAATAATAGAAAGTTATATCATTCAATTTGAATAATTAATATTGAGTTTCAACTATATTTTATAAAAATGTGATTAATATGTTCATTTTATATTTTAAATTAGAAATAATTGATTGAGCTTAGAAATATGTTGATAAATAATTTTCCTAAATATTTTTAATAGAGCATATTTGATTTTAAAATTACTCTACCCTCCAATTTTATCAAAATATCTATTCATATCTATCCATATTCTTTCATAAAATCCTAATTTCTAACCCTAATTCCCAAATTGAATTAGAAACCCTAATTCCCAAATTAATTGAGAAACCCTAACCCTTCACCCAATACACACGCACACTGAACACAGAGGGAGACATAAGAGAGTGCGGAAAGAGAAGAGAGGGAGGAGAAAGGAGACGGCGCTGGCTGAGGGGACCACGCCGCCGTCACCGTCGAGCTGAGGGAAAGAGAGGGAGCTTCACCGTGCCGTCATCCAACCGGTTGCGTCTGCCGCCTCACCGCCGCCTCCTCCATCGCGCGCTACTGCCGGCCTGGAACCGCCGCCACTGCGCCTTGCTGTCGACCTAACCACGTCACCGCCGACCCGTGACGCTGCCTCTAGAACCGCGCGAAGGACAGAGGGAGGAGAGGGAGAGAGTTTGCGTCGGAGGAGAGAAGGAGCTCGTGCCTCACTGCCGTCACCCATGGAGCCACGAGCTGCGCCAGTCGCCGCCACGTCGCATCGGAAAAGAAGCCTGAGACTAAGCGCCGCTAGGAGAGAGGAAGACACGGGCTGGAGAAGTTGCATCCAGTCGCCGCTGTCATGCCACTGACCGCCGCCGTTCTGCCGTTGCTGTCAAAGGGGTTCTGCTAGGAGAGAGAAGACCGGCGTACGTGAAGAAGAAGGGGAGAGGTCCGAGGCAGAGATGGTTCCCGTCACTGCCGTTCTGATTCTGTCGCAGCTTGTCCAGGGTTCCTGTGGTATGGATAACTGATTCTGCCGTTCTGATTCTGTGGTATGGATAACTGATGAATTGAGTTTGGATTGTTGCTGTGAATGTAATTGGTTTTGTTGTTATGAGAGACTAATTGATAGAAATAAGCTTGGTTTGAGGTTGTGAAACTTGGATTAAGTTTGATGATGTTTTAGTATTTCAATAGGAGTATTGAATTCAGGTTATGGCTGTGAATGTTCTTGGGCATTGTTGTGAATACTTAAAGCTGTAATTGATATTGGTTTTTCTGATTTTGATGGAATTGTTGAAAAGTGTTTGCTATAGATTTTAGTAATTTGATATGTCAAAATGGTTTTGAAATTGACTTGTGACTGGTTGGAATTGGTTTTGATGCATGTTAATGTTGATTCGTGATTAATTAGAGTTATGCTTGAGAAATGTTAAAAGATTGAAGTTTGATTACCGAATTATTCTCTTTAAATATGATTAGAATTATGAAAGGCTGATTTTTGGGATTACTGGTTGATTGAGTTAATTTGAAAGGATTCTATGACCTATGAATTTAGTTATGAATTGATGAGATGAAAATTGGATCATTGGATTATGTGAGAGTTGCGAATTGTGGATTTTTTTATTGATTGGGAATCTCCTGTTGTGATAATTGTTGAGAAAGGTTTGATGAGATGTTGAAAAGAGGGAACCCGTAAGGGTGGCTAGGTTCGAATTTTAGGGGAGGTGCTGTCAAAATTTTATAAAATTTGAGGTTCTGTCTGAAATGTTCTTTTAAAAGAGTATGATTTGGAAAATTATATTGTTTAGTTTTAATTTACTAAGAAAAGAAATGAATTATATTTTTTTTTCAGTTTTATTCATTGAGAAAAAATATTATGTTTAAGCTGGATTTGTTATGAAAAGGATTCCGTTTTGAGTTGATTTATTAAGAATAGAAAGAAATATGTTTTGAGTTTGATTTAATATGAAAAGAGTTGTGTTTGGGTTTGAAATAAAGGATTATCTTTTTAGAAATTTGGTGAAATAATAATATTTGAATTTGAATAGTAAGAAAGATGATTTTTGAATCTTTGTGAAGTTAGTGAACTTGAGAAAGAGTTCTATTTGATTATTTCCAAAGAGAGGTTATGTTTTGAAAAGTGTTTGATGAATTTAAAATAGATGATTTTTCTTGAGTCTTTCGATAGAAAACCAAACTGAAAAATAGTTTTAAAGTTGGCTTGAGTCAAGATTGCTAAAGTAGAGATTATGACTGGCTTGATGGTTAAGATTTTTATGGATAAATGTCTGAGAAAGTTAAGAAAGGTTTAAAGAAAAATGTTAAGAACTCAAAGGGAAAAAGAGAATGACGAATTGATATGTGGATTGTTGCGTTTTAGAAAGGATAATGAAAAGTGATAAAAGGGGGAAAAACCCCACAAACTGTTAGTTGTTTAACTACGGGGAAAAAGCCCACGAGTTGATAATTGGTTAAAATTGGGAACTACCCATGAACTGAATGATCATTGATCTCGGGGAAACCTATAAATTGTTATCTGTTTTATATGCGGGAAAAACCCACGGACTGATAATCATTGATTACGGGAATAACCCATGAATTGTTGTATGTTGATCACGGGTATAACCCACGAACTGATGATCATTGTTTGTTGTGTATTGATCTCGAGTATAACCCACGAACTGAAGACCGCTATGTTATTGTGTACTGATCTCGGGGAATAACCCACGAACTGAAGATCTCTATTTTGTTTGTGAATTGATCTCGAGGACGCCCAAGAACTGAGGATCGCTGTTTCCCCTTGTGCGTATATTATGGGGTCGGGCTTTGCGCCGACTGCCGGTAGTCACGAAGGAGTGGTATTCTTACCACCAACACATGTGCACTAAGGACACAACGGGAAACCATAGCTGGGACTTGTTCCTAGGTAATGTCGGGCTGAAGGGTGTGAACCGACACGTGAGCTCATGGCCTGCTTGGGACAAACATGCATCATATTGTTTGTACATTTGCATTTGACTGTGTTTGCTTGTATTGCTCCTCTGTAGTTGTGTTATTTGTCTTGTTGTGACTTGCTGGTATGCTAAACTAAATTTCTTGTTTGTACTATTAGTTTGTGAATATATTAAAATTGATTAAGAATTGACGTTTTGATTGAGAATTAATTATGTGACTGAGAGATGGTTAATGTGACTAGTTTTATATTTAGAATTTGTTGAGTTTAGAGATTTTGGAAGAGGTAATTAATTAGCTGAAGTAAAACCAAGAGTATTTTTAAAAAGGTTTGATAAATATATGGTTTCCTTGAGTATGTTAATTATTTGCATGTTAATCATTACTTTTACGGCATTCTCATTCCCTACTGAGAACGTGTGGTTTGTTCTCACCCCAAAATCTTCCACCCTTTCAGTGACACAAGTTCGAAGACTCAGTTTGAAGCTGCGGACGATTGTTGGACTATATTTATGAGTTAAGTGTATGAGTTAATTTGCTTTCATTGAGTTCCCTCGCCCTTATTGCTTAAGATTTTTATTTTATACAGAGGGATAGGATTTGTATCTGAGTTTTATTTGAAATCTTTTGTATGACAAATATTATTATTAATAATTATGTGATTATTATTACTTGGTGATGTTTGCTATATGATTTTAAATAATAAAAATAAAATTTTTCTGGAATTTTCTATAAAACTAAATCGCGATATCGAACTAAAGGCTCAATAGTAAATAGTTAATAAAGGAAAGCAGGTTGGTAACGCCTTACTTTCGGTATGATCATGACGTTCTGGAAGTTGGGTCATTACAAATGGTATCAGAGCAGTTCGTTCCTGTTAGAGCCTTTGGAATGAACTGACTATGCTTCATTGCATACTCTGAGTGTCTGTCATGCTTTGTGACTTGTTCTGATAACAAGAGTTTGAGTTTTATATGCATGACTGTCTGATGATTATCGCCGTTAGTTTACCATTGCATACCTCATGGTATTATGTCTGGCCAACTTAATACTAATGATTTATGTATATGGGAACACTAATGGGTTATCATAGACGAAATAAAAGAATAGGTAATGTGATTTACGGGATTTGGGAGCGTTAGAAGTTATAAAGTTAGCTTCGTTTTGACGTGTAATCCTTATTCGTGCCACGCAAACTCGTGCCATCTTTTTCTTCGTTGCTTTCATTGGAATTCTCTGGTTTGAATTTCCTTCTTAGAATGTGATTTGATTGTTCCCAACCATACTTTGTCATTCTTGTATACCTTTGCTTGCTTATGAATCTGACTCTTTGAATATTCATCCTTGATAATGCCTATGTTTTTGTTCATATATTCTATTTTCTTTGATTTAAGTTCGAATTTATTTTATTCTAGCAATTTTCGAGGACAAAAATTTTTCTAAGGTGGGTAGAATGTAACAACCCTAGTTTCTGAAAATCAAATGATTAGTTATTTGTGATTTATTATATTTGTTGATAATCTTATTTTAAGAAAATTATTTTACTAAAGGTAATTAAATGGAGTTTCATGATAATTGGAGTTTAAATTAATTAGAATTTTTATATAATCTTTATTAGATATTTGGTATAATTGAAATTATAATTTTGGTAATTGAAAAATAAGAAAGAATTGTATAATTTAATTTAAATAAAATCTATTTTGAATGAATTATGTTATTAATTTGAACTCTTAGGAATTAATTTACCAGAAATAATTAGATTAATTTTTATAAATACCTTAAGTTTAAGTCAATTAATATTTATGTATAATTTTTATTATAATTAGTTATTTTATAAATTGAAATTAAAGTTTCGGTGATAGAAAAATAATAGAAAGTTATATCATTCAATTTGAATAATTAATATTGAGTTTCAACTATATTTTATAAAAATGTGATTAATATGTTCATTTTATATTTTAAATTAGAATAATTGATTGAGCTTAGAAATATGTTGATAAATAATGTTCCTCATATTTTTAATAGAGCATATTTGATTTTAAAATTACTCTATCCTCCAATTTTATCAAAATATCTATTCATATCTATCCATATTCTTTTATAAAATCCTAATTTCTAACATTAATTCCCAAATTGAATTAGAAACCCTAATTCCCAAATTAATTGAGAAACCCTAACTCTTCACCCAATACACACGCACATTGAACACAGAGGGAGACAGAGGAGAGTGCGGGAAGAGAAGAGAGGGAGGAGAAAGGAAACGGCGCTGGCTGAGGGGACCACGCCGCCGTCACCGTCGAGCTGAGGGAAAGAGAGGGAGCTTCACCGCGCCGTCATCCAACCGGTTGCGTCTGCTGCCTCACCGCCGCCTCCTCCATCGCGCGCTACTGCCGGCCTGGAACCACCGCCACCGCACCTTGCTGTCGACCTAACCACGTCGCCACCGACCCGTGACGCTGCCTCTAGAACCGCGCGAAGGACAGAGGGAGGAGAGGGAGAGAGTTCGCGTCGGAGGAGAGAAGGAGCTCGTGCCTCACCGTCGTCACCCATGGAGCCACGAGCTGCGCCGGTCGCTGCCACGTCGCATCAGAGAGGAAGCCTGAGACTGAGCGCCGCTGGGAGAGAGGAAGACGCGGGCTAGAGGAGCTGCATCTAGTCGCCACTGTCGTGCCACTGACCGCCGCCGTTCCGCCGTCGCTGTCAAAGGGGTTCTGCCAGGAGAGAGAAGACCGGCGTGCGTGAAGAAGAAGGGGAGAGGTCCGAGGCTGAGATGGTTCCCGTCACTGCCGTTCTGATTCTGCCGCAGCTTGTCCAGGGTTCCTGCTCGTCCCTGTTCTCTGTTCAGCCTTCGCCAGAGCGCTGTCATCGGATAAACACTACTAAAACCGGGCCAAATTCACCGATAATACTACTTATTGCGGTTGCTGCCGTTCTGATTTCTGTGGGTTTCAACATTGAGGTAGGGGATTTAACGTTTTTAATTTAGAATGCCTACAAAGTTATTTGGATAAGTGCAAATGGTTAACAATGGTTAAGAATTTCTTAATTGACACGAATGATTTAAAATGCATTTGAAATTAGTTAGTTGTTGTGATTATTCTGAGCTGTGATTGAATTTAGATGCTGTTGTGAATAATGATTAATTTAGTATAGTTTATTAAATTGAAATATGCCGAGTTAATTATTGAAAAGCTGTGGTATGGATAACTGATGAATTGAGTTTGGATTGTTGCTGTGAATGTAATTGGTTTTGTTGTTATGTGAGACTAATTGATAGAAATAAGCTTGGTTTGAGGTTGTGAAACTTGGATTAAGTTTGATGATGTTTTAGTGTTTCAATAGGAGTATTGAATTCAGCTTATGGCTGTGAATGTTCTTGGGCATTGTTGTGAGTACTTAAAGCTGTAATTGATATTGGTTTTTCTGATTTTGATGGAATTGTTGAAAATTTCTGATTCTATGTGATTATACTGAATTAGTTGAGTTGTGTGGCTGTATTTTGGTTATTGAGAACAAGTGTTTGCTGTAGATTTTAGTAATTTGATATGTCAAAATGGCTGTGAAATTGACTTGTGACTGGTTGGAATTGGTTTTGATGCTTGTTAATGTTGATTCGTGATCAATTAGAGTTATGCTTGAGAACTGTTTAAAGATTGAAGTTTGATTACCGAATTATTCTCTTGAAATATGATTAGAATTATGAAAGGCTGATTTTTGGGATTACTTGTTGATTGAGTTAATTTGAAAGGATTCCATGACCTATGAATTTAGTTATGAATTGATGAGATGAAAATTGGATCATTGGATTATGTGAGAGTTGCGAATTGTGGATTTTCTGATTGATTGGGATTCTCCTGTTGTGATAATTGTTGAGAAAGGTTTGATGAGATGTTGAAAAGAGGGAACCCGTAAGGGTGGCTAGGTTCGAATTTTAGGGGAGGTGCTGTCAAAATTTTATAAAATCTGAGGTTCTGTCTGAAATGTTCTTTTAAAAGAGTAAGATTTGGAAAATTATATTGTTTGGTTTTAATTTACTAAGAAAAGAAATGAATTATGTTTTTTTTTTCAGTTTTATTCATTGAGAAAAAATATTATGTTTAAACTGGATTTATTATGAAAAGGATTCCGTTTTGAGTTGATTTATTACGAATAGAAAAAAATATGTTTTGAGTTTGATTTAATATGAAAAGAGTTGTGTTTTGGGTTTGAAATAAAGGATTATCTTTTTAGAAATTTGGTGAAATAATAATATTTGAATTTGAATAGTAAGAGAGATGATTTTTGAATCTTTGTGAAGTTAGTGAACTTGAGAAAGAGTTCTATTTGATTATTTCCAAAGAGAGGTTATGTTTTGAAAAGTGTTTAATGAATTTAAAATAAATGATTTTTCTTGAGTCTTTCGATAGAAAACCAAACTTAAAAATAGTTTTAAAGTTGGCTTGAGTCAAGATTGCTAAAGTAGAGATTATGAATGGCTTGATGGTTAAGATTTTTATAGATAAATGCCTGGGAAATTTAAGAAAGGTTTAAAGAAAAATGTTAAGAACTCAAAGGAAAAAGGAGAATGGCGAATTGATATGTGGATTGTTGTGTTTTAGAAAGGATAATGAAAAGTGATAAAAGGCGGAAAAACCCCACGAACTGTTAGTTGTTTAACTACGGGGAAAAAGCCCACGAGTTGATAATTGGTTAAAATTGGGAACTACCCACGAATTGAATGATCATTGATCTCGGGGAAACCTATAAATTGTTATCTATTTTATATGCGGGAAAAACCCACGGACTGATAATCATTAATTACGGGAATAACCCATGAATTGTTGTATGTTGATCTCGGGTATAACCCACGAACTGAAGACCGCTATGTTATTGTGTATTGATCTCGGGGAATAACCCACGAACTGAAGATCTCTGTTTTGTTTGTGAATTGATCTCGAGGACGCCCACGAACTGAGGATCGCTGTTTCCCCTTGTGCGTATATTATGGGGTCGGGCTTTGCGCCGACTGCCGGTAGTCACGAAGGAGTGGTATTCTTACCACCAACACATATGCACTAAGGACACAACGGGAAACCATATCTGGGACTTGTTCCTAGGTAATGTCGGGCTGCAGGATCTAAACCGACACGTGAGCTCATGACCTGCTTGGGACAGACATGCATCATATTGTTTGTGCATTTTAATTTGACTGTGTTTGCTTGTATTGCTCCTCTGTGGTTGTGTTGTTTGTCTTGTTGTGACTTGCTGGTATGCTAAACTAAATTTCTTGTTTGTACTATTAGTTTGTGAATATATTAAATTGATTATGAATTGACGTTTTGATTGAGAATTAATTATGTGACTGAGAGATGGTTAATGTGACTAGTTTTATATTTAGAATTTGTTGAGTTTAGAGATTTTGGAAGAGGTAATTAATTAGCTAAAGTAAAACCAAGAGTATTTTTAAAAAGGTTTGATAAATATATGGTTTCCTTGAGTATGTTAATTATTTGCATGTTAATCATTATTTTTACGGCATTCTCATTCCCTGCTGAGAACGTGTGGTTTGTTCTCACCCCAAAATCTTCCACCCTTTCAGTGACACAGGTTCGAAGACTCAGTTTGAAGCTGCGGACGATTGTTGGACTATATTTATGAGTTAAGTGTATTTGTTAATTTGCTTTCATAGAGTTCCCTCGCCCTTATTGCTTAAGATTTTTATTTTATACAGAGGGATAGGATTTGTATCTGAGTTTTATTTGAAATCTTTTGTATGACAGATATTATTATTAATAATTATGTGATTATTATTACTTGGTGATGTTTGCTATATGATTTTAAATAATAAAAACAAAATTTTTCTGGAATTTTCTATAAAACTAAATCGTGATATCGAACTAAAGGCTCAATAGTAAATTGTTAATAAAGGAAAGCAGGTTGGTAACGCCTTACTTTCGGTACGATCATGACGTTCTGGAAGTTGGGTCGTTACACAAACTGGCACAAAAGTTGGCGTTTAACTCCAAGAAAAGTCTCTACATGTGAAAGCTTCAATGCTCAGCCCAAGCACACACCAAGTGGGCCCGGAAGAAGATTTCTGCGTTAATTACCTATTTCTGTAACCCTAGGCTACTAGTTTTCTATAAATAGGACTTTTTGCTATTGTATTTTCATCTTTCAATTCATCTTTTGATCATCTTTGAATCATGTTTTGATGATTGAACCCTCTTTGGGAGGCTTGCCATTCGGCCATGCCTAGACCTTTTGTTCTTATGTATTTTCAACGGTGGTGTTTCTACACACCATAGATTAAGGTGTGGAGCTCTGCTGTTCCTCATGAATTAATGCAAAGTACTATTATTTTTCTATTCAACTCAAGCCTATTTCTTCTCTAAGATATACACTCGTTCTTCAACCTGACGAATGTGATGATCTGTGACACTCATCATCATTCTCACCTATGAACGCGTGCCTAACAACCACTTCTATTCTACTTGCAATAGCTTGAGTGCGTATCTCTTAGCCTCCGGGTTCATGACACATGGTTACGTCGCCTGACAACCGAGCCTTCCATTCCATGAGATCAGAGTCTTCGTGGTATAGGCTAGAATCAATTGGCAGCATTCCTGAGATCCGAAAAGTCTAAACCTTGTCTGTGGTATTCCGAGTAGGATCTGGGAAGGGATGACTGTGACGAGCTTCAAACTCGCGAGTGTTGGGCGTAGTGACAGACGCAAAAGGATCAATGGATCCTATTCCAACATGATCGAGAACCAACAGCTGATTAGCCATACGGTGACAGCGCATTTGGACCATTTTCACTGAGAGGACAGGAGGTAGCCATTGACAACGGTGAAACCCAACATAAGCTTGCCATGGAAAGGAGTATGAATGATTGGAAGAAGGAAATAGGAAAACAGAAGTTTAAGAGGAACAAAGCATCTTCATTATCTGAAATTCTCACCAATGAATTACATAAGTATCTCTATCCTATTTTATATTTTATTCATCTTTTAATTATCAATTCTCCATAACCATTTTAATCTGCCTGACTGAGATTTACAAGATGACCATAGCTTGCTTCAAGCCGACAATTTCTGTGGGATCGACCCTTACTCACGTAAGGTTTATTACTTGGATGACCCAGTGCACTTGCTGGTTAGTTGTGCGGAGTTGTGACAAAGAGTTCAGATTACAATTGTGCGTACCAAGTTGTTGGCACCATTGATGATCACAATTTCGTGCACCATATATATATTGTCATCTCAATATTGTCATCTTCATTTTCTTCTTTAGCAAAGGATATATCAAGTCGTGTATATTATTAGCAAGATACATTAGTGCTCCAATAATACTGAGATATGTGATGAGCGGATATTTTATACGCTTTTTGGGGTTAATTTCATATAGTTTTTAGTATGTTTTAGTTAGTTTTTAGCTTATTTCCATTATTTTTTAGGAAAAATTCATATTTCTGGACTTTACTATGAGTTTTGTGTTTTTCTGTAATTTCAGGTATTTTTCTGGCTGAAATTGAGGGAGCTGAGCAAAAATCTGATTCAGGCTGAAAAAGGACTGCTGATGCTGTTGGATTCTGACCTCCCTGCACTCAAAGTGGATTTTCTGGAGCTACAGAACTCGAAATGGCGCGCTTCCAATTGCGTTGGAAAGTAGACATCCAGGGCTTTCCAGAAATATATAATAGTCCATACTTTGCTCAAGGATAGATGACGTAAACTGGCGTTCAACGCCAGTTCTCTGCCCAATTCTGGCGTCCAGCGCCAGAAAAGGATTAAAAGTTGGAGTTTAACGCCAGAAATGGATCCAAACCTGGCGTTGAACACCCAAAATAGCCTTATGCACGTGAATTGCTTAAGTCTCAGCCCCAGCACACACCAAGTGGGCCCCAGAAGTGGATCTCTGCACCATCCATCATAGTTTACTCATTTTTTGTAAACCTAGGCTACTAGTTTAGTATTTAAACAACTTTTAGAGACATATTTTGTATCTCATGACATTTCAGATCTACATTTTGTACTCTTTGACGGCATGAGTCTCTAAACTCCATTGTTGGGGGTGAGGAGCTCTGCTGTGTCTCGATGAATTAATGCAAGTATTTCTGTTTTCCATTCAAACATGCGTGTTCCTATCTAAGATATCCATTCGCTCCTAACCATGGAGAAGGTGATGATCAGTGACACTCATCACCTTCCTCAATCCATGAACGTGTGTCTAACAATCACCTCCGTTCTACATCAGATTGAATGAATATCTCTTAGATTCCTTAATCAGAATCTCCGTGGTATAAGCTAGATTGATGGCGGCATTCATGAGAATCCGGAATGTCTAAACCTTGTCTGTGGTATTTCGAGTAGGATTCAGGGATTGAATGACTGTGACGAGCTTCAAACTCGCGAGTGCTGGGCGTAGTGACAGACGCAAAAGGAGGGTGAATCCTATTCCAGCATGATCGGGAACCTCAGATGATTAGCCGTGCTGTGACAGAGCATTTGGACCATTTTCACAAGAGGAGGGGATGTAACCATTGACAATGGTGATGCCCCAACACACAGCTTGCCAAAGAAGGACGTGCGTGCGTGAATCAGAGGACAAAGGAAAGCAGAGATTCAGAAGACAAAGCATCTCCAAAACTCCAACATATTCTCCATTACTACATAACAAGTAACCTTTAACCCATGCTCTCTTGTTTATTCGCAATTCAACTGATCAATATAATTGACTTCCTGATTAAGAATTGCAAGATAACCATAGATTGCTTCAAACCAACAATCTCCGTGGGATTCGACCCTTACTCACGTAAGGTATTACTTGGACGACCCAGTGCACTTGCTGGTTAGTGGTACGAGTTATGAAAAGTGTGATTCACAATTCGTGCACCAAGTTTTTGGCGCCGTTGCCGGGGATTGTTCGTGTTTGGACAACTAACGGTTTATTTTGTTGCTTAGATTAGGAAAAAATTTTCTTTTTTAGTTTAGAGTTTCTTATTGTTGTCGTGTTAAAATTTTAGAATCCTTATTTCCTTTTCTTAAAATCTTTTTCAAAAAAAAATAATTTTTCTATTAAATCCTGTGCCAAACTTTAAGTTTGGTGTTTTCTTGTTGATTTTTCTTAAAATTTTCGAAAATTTATTCTGGTTTTCTAAAAATTTTAAGTTTGGTGTTCTTCCTTTGTGTTTTTGTGTTCTTGTGAATCTTCAAAGTGTTCTTGAGTTTTCCTTGTGTCTTGATCTTAAAATTTTTAAGTTTGGTGTTCCTTGGTGTTTTTCCCTCCTAAAAATTTTCGAAAACAAGGAGCATTAGATCTAAAAATTTTAAATCTTGTGCTATCTTATTGTTTTTCTCTCTCTTCTTAAAATTCAAAAATATCTTTTCTCTCTATTTTAAAACATCTTTTCGAAATCTATTTCTAAAATTCAGATTTTTATTTAAAAATTTAAAACCTTTTTCAAAATTCATCATATCCTTTTCAAAATCTCCTAACCACTTTCTCTCTCCTCACTTTTTTGAAAATCTTTCACTCATTTTTATTTATTTTATTTTGATTTATTTTGTTTCCGAAATAAATAAATAAATAAAAATATTTTTTCTATTTTACATCCCTTTCTCCATCATGGACCTAAGCGGAAATGAACAGTCCAGGAGGACTCTGGGGTCATATTCTAACCCCTCTACTGCTTCATATGGGAGTAGTATCTGCATACCCTCCATTGGAGTCAGTAGCTTTGAGTTGAATCCTCAGCTCATTATCATGGTGCAGCAAAATTGCCAGTATTCCGGTCTTCCACAGGAAGAACCTACAGAGTTTCTGGCACAGTTTCTACAGATTGCTGACACAGTACATGATAAGGAGGTAGATCAGGATGTCTACAGATTATTACTGTTTCCATTTGCTGTAAAAGATCAAGCTAAGAGGTGGTTGAATAACCAACCTAAAGCCAGCATAAGGACATGGAAACAGCTGACAGAAAAATTCCTGAATCAATACTTTCCTCCAAAAAGGATGACACAGCTAAGGCTGGATATCCAAGGCTTTAAACAAGGAGATAATGAATCTCTTTATGATACCTGGGAGAGATATAGAGAGATGCTACGAAAATGCCCCTCTGAAATGTTTTCAGAGTGCGTTCAGTTAAACATCTTCTACTATGGGCTTATAGAAGGAGCTCAGATGTCTTTAGATTACTCAGCTGGTGGATCTATCCACATGAGAAAGACAATTGAAGAGGCTCAAGAGCTCATTGATACAGTTGCCAGGAATCAGCATCTGTATCTAAGCAGTGACCCTTCCATGAAAGAAGAGGTTAAAACAGTAACTGCTGAACACAGTCCTGTAAAACAAGCTGTTGAATTCAATCAGCAATTGGACTTTCTAACAAGGAAGCTAGCCAAATTTAAAGATAGGCTACAAGAGACAAGAATGGCCAATATACATATGGAAGAACAGTTTAGGCAAACAAAGCAACAGCTATCAAGACAAATAACAGAAGAATGCCAAGCAGTTCAATTAAGAAGTGGGAAAACATTAAATACCCCACCTCAAGGCAGTAAAAAGCCAAGAAATGAGCAAACCACCCAAGATTCACCTGAGGACAGTAAGAGCCCAGGGAGAAATAATTCTGGCGCTAAAACGCCAGAAAATTGGTGGAAGGCTGGCGCTGAACGCCCAGACCATGCCCAAAACTGGCGTTCAACGCCAGAAACAAGGCAGGATTGGCGTTCAACGCCAGAAATGGGCAAGGATCTGGCGTTGAACGCCCAAAATGGGCAGGATCTGGCGCTGAACGCCCAAAATGGGCACAATTCTGGCGTTCAAATGCCAGGAACAGACAAGGAGTTGGCGTCCAACATCACTCCAGCTCTTACTTCTGGCACTCAATTGCCAGTGAGGGATCAGACACACACAAATGCTGATAACAACCCCTCTAAAAGGGCTTCTTCAACCACTTCTGTAGGCAATAAACCTGCAGCAACTAAGGTTGAGGAATATAAAGCCAAGATACCTTATCCTCAAAAACTCTGGAATAGGAGCAGGATAAGCAATTTGCTCGCTTTGTAGATTATCTCAGGACTCTTGAAATAAAGATTCCATTTGCAGAAGCACTTGAGCAAATACCTTCTTATGCCAAGTTCATGAAAGAGATCTTGAGTCATAAAAAGGATTGGAGAGAAATAGAAAGAGTTCTCCTCACTGAAGAATGCAGTGCAGTCATTCTGAAGAGCTTTTCGGAAAAGCTTAAAGACCCTGGGAGTTTTCTGATACCATGCATATTAGAAGGTAATTGCACCAAGACAGCTTTGTGCGATCTTGGGGCAAGCAACAACCTAATACCTGCATCCACTATCAGAAAGCTTGGCTTAACTGAAGAAGTTAAACCAACCCGGATATGTCTCCAACTTGCTGATGGTTCCACTAAATACCCATCAGGCGTGATTGAAAACATGATTATCAGAGTTGGGCCATTCGCCTTTTCCACTGACTTTGTTGTGCTGGAAATGGAGGAGCACAAGAGTGCTACTCTCATTCTAGGTGATGTAGCGGAAAACGATCCGACACAAAACTCACCGGCAAGTGCACCGGGTCGCATCAAGTAATAATAACTCACGGGAGTGAGGTCGATCCCACAGGGATTGAAGGATTGAGCAATTTTAGTTTAGTGGTTGATTTAGTCAAGCGAATCAAGATTTGGTTGAGAGATTTATGATTTGCAGAATTTAAATCGCATGGAAAGTAAAGGGAATGGGTAATTGGCATGAAATTAAAGAGAACAGAAATTAAAGTGCTGAATCTTAAAGAACAAGAAATTAAATGGCAGAAACTTAGAATGCAAGAAATGTAAATGGCTTGAATTGTAAAGGGAATTGGGAATTGGATTTGCAGAAATTAAACAAGGAAAAGTAAAATTCAACAAACAGAGAAATAGAAAATGACTTGGATTGAACCGGATCTTAAAACAGAAATGTAAATGAGATTGAAAAGCATTAAACAGAGGATGTAAAATTGGAATTCAGATCTCAGGACCCAAGAGACTAGATAACCAAGTCTAGATCTCAATGCCTTCCTAGATCCAACAAGAACAACTGCAAAGGAAATGTAAATTGCAAAGAAAGTAGATGAAGAAGCAATTAACCGAAACTGAAATTCAATTAAGCAGAGAATTAAACAAGATCCGAAGGTGAGATTGAAACAGATTTCCTTCAATTCTCCACCCAAGATCCAAGACAATTGTAATTGAAATTGAAAGCAAAAAAACTAATAGGAAGGGAGTTCAATTCTCCTTCCCCGAGACTTAGAAATTGAAATTCACTCAATACCAAAAGCTCTCCGAAAACTCTCTATGAAAACTAAAAGGAAAACTTCCTGCTGCAAGTATTGAAAATTCTAAAAAGGAAGCTCTCTGAAAAACTTAAATCCTATGCTATTATACACTTTCTTCAAATGGTCTTCAAGCCTTCAATTGGGCCTTTGCTCTTGATGGAATTGGGTTGATAGAGGCCTTGGTTGATTGCTCTTGGATTTTGGAGAAGAACCGAATTGAACCGGGTTTGGAATCATGAAAGCTTGATTAAAAGTTTGAGTAAAATTTTGAGGCAAACTTTTACTCCAACTTTTCACATCAGCCACCCTCTTTTGCTGATACCAACGTTGGGGCAAAAGTTTGGGGTCAAACTTTTGCTCCAACGTTGGCCTCCCCTTGCACACTCATGGCGCCAACGTTTGCCAAAAAGTTAGAGGCAAACGTTGGCGCAAACTTTTGCTCTCCAGGGTGTGTTGTTCATGCGCCAACGTTTGCCAAAAAGTTAGGGGCAAACGTTGGCGCAAACTTTTGCTCTCCAGGGTGTTGATTTGTGATGCCAAAAGTTTGCCAAAAAGTTTGAGGCAAACTTTTGCTCCAGCTTTTTGCCCAAAAGTTTGCACAAAAGTTTGAGGCAAACTTTTGGTCCAGCTTTTTGCTCCCTGGTTCATTTTCAATTAATCCAAAAGTTTGAGCTAAAGTTTGAGATATTCATTCCTTCTTGCTTCAACCTTTCTCCAAGCTTTCTTCACCTATCATTAATCAACCAAACACATCAAAGCTATGCTCAAAATCATGAGATATTCATTCTTTCATAATATGTGACAATTATAGCATAAAACCTCATGAAATTGCATTAATTCATACATGGTTGATTAAATCAAAGGAATCATGAAAATCTACCCAATTGGCTTGCTTATGGCTCAAGAAAGTGCATAATTCAATTGAAAACAAAAGAAAAAGGCTAGTGAAACTAGGCTAAGATGACTTGTCATCACAACACCAAACTTAAAGCTTGCTTGTCCTCAAGCAAGAAATGATTTATTGAGAAGAAAGAATGAAATGGAAGAGGATGTTCATGCTAGTAGAGTGTTATTGGTAGTTCATGGGGTTTTATGTGGATATGTAAACACTCACCTCTTATTGACTCTTAAGCCTAGAAAGTCTCCTTCAAGCTTCAAGTAACATACTGCTATGACCTCTCATTATTTCTTTATCCTTGGCTATTATTTTGTTCATAAGCTTTATTTGAGTGTCATGTGTAGCAAGTTCATTTCCTTTTCTTTATACTTGAGACATTATTCACTATAGACACTTGGCTCACATTCCTTCTTAGAACATTGATGCCCAGCACCTCTTTGGGCTACTAAATGCCTTGTAGTTAGGTTGCTCTTGATAGTAGACTTTCAGCTGATGATCCCGGGTTAGTTAACCCAAGTCATCAAGTGTTGATGCACTCCAAAGAGCTTAATAATCCAAGCAGATCCTAATACAAAGACACCACAGGCATATATTCTAATGTTCAAGCTATTGGTGTCCAGCTTTGTTTCTTTTTGTTTTTCTGTTGTTCTGCCACTCTTTGGCTATTTCTTTTTTTTCTCTCCCTTTTTTTTTTCTTTCTTTTTGTTTTTCTGTCTAACCAAGGACTTTTATTTGATTGAGATTCATAGACAGTAGGCCACTTTATACATAGAAGGACACATCCTAGTTCTTTTATTCACTAAAGTGAGCTATTATACAATCACACACACACCACCACTTACTTTTATTGTACCTCTATCTAACAGAGAACTATCTCACTTCACATTCAAACATTTCTTTTATTGAATTAAAAATACAGGGGACAAAGCATGCTTTTTGTTCAGTGAAAGTAAACACACAAGCACACACATATACTAGCTTACTTATTCTAAGAGTGATTCTACTTGTATTAGATGAACACTTTAACAAAACACAAGTCAAAACATTTTTCAACAGTAAGAGTTAAGTGTAAATACAACCTATTGGTTTGCAGTTCCTTTGTCCTTCCTTCTGTTGTGCCCTTTTGAGTTATGATGCATAGTGTCTTCAAATGGTGGTGAACTCCCTGCATAATTCTCAAAAGTTGCTTGCTTCTCAAGCCCTTAGATGATCAGTTAGTATGCATGAATTGATTGTGGCTTGTGGATTCAATTTGGTGTGGGAACACCAAACTTAATTTCTTGCCACTTTTCTGGATACAGCAGGTTAACTCTAGGCAAAATTTTGTGCCCTTGCTAAAGGTTATGAAGTTTAAGACTAAAAAAAAAGTTAAGTGGTTGAATAATCTGTTTGATTGTTTGGAACTAGCAATGTGCAGGAAGTTAAAATGTGCTTTTGAATGAGGTTTTGGTGGAACACCAAACTTGGAATCCTCCATTCTCCCTTGAGTTGTTTTTGGTGTGCAACACCAAACTTAGCTCCTTGCAATATATATTAATTATTCAACATTTTTATTGAAAAAGCTATGAAAAGAAAACTACCTCAGGTTGGGTTGCCTCCCAACAAGCGCTCTTTTATTGTCACTAGCTTGACATCCTTCAATTCCTTTCAAGAAGGCTGTAGGTTCTGGACCTCTTTTTCCTTATCGCATTGTCCTCCCAAGTACAGCTTTGCTCTGTGACCATTTGCTGTGAATTGATTCTTTGTTGCTTCATCTAGCAGTTCTATGCTCCCATAAGGAAAAACCTTTGTCACCAAGTATGGGCCAGTCCATTTAGACTTAAGTTTGCCAGGGAAGATCTTAAGCCTTGAGTTATACAGGAGCACTTGCTGCCCTGGCTTGAACTCCTTCTTTATGATCTTCTTATCATGCCACCTCTTAGCTCTTTCCTTGTATATCTTAGCACTCTCATAAGCTTCTATCCTGAATTCATCTAACTCATTTAGTTGCAACAACCTTTTTTCTCCTGCAGCTTGGGAATCAAGGTTGAGGAGTTTAGTGGCCCAAAAAGCTCTGTGTTCAAGCTCTACAGGGAGGTGGCAGGATTTGCCATACAATAGCTGAAAGGGTGACTTGCCAATAGGAGTTTTGAAAGATGTCCTATATGCCCATAATACATCTTCTAGCTTCCTAGCCCAATCTTTTCTTGTGCTTCCCACTGTTTTCTCTAGGATCTTCTTTAATTCCCTATTTGCTAGTTCATCCTGGCCGTTAGTCTGAGGGTGGTAAGGTGTGGTTACTTTATGGATTACTCCATATTTGTGGAGGAGTTTCTCCATCTGTTTGTTGCAAAAGTGACCACCACCATCACTAACAAGACCCTTTGGCACTCCATATCTTGTGAAAATGTGCTTTTTAAGGAATTGGAGGACAATCTGTGCATCACAGGTGGTTGTGGCTATGGCTTCCACCCACTTTGAGACGTACTCCACTGCTACCAAGATATATCTGAAAGAATAGGAAGGGGGAAAGGGCCCCATGAAATCTATTCCCCATAGATCAAATAATTCCAGTTCCAAGATGAAGTTTTGAGGCATCTCATTCCTTCTTGTTAATCCTCCTGCTTTCTGGCATTCATTACATTGGTGAACATATTCTCTGGCATCCTTGAAGATAGTTGGCCAATAGAAACTGCTCTGCAATATCTTTGCAGCTGTTTTCTCTGGGCCAAAGTGTCCACCATAAGCTGAACCATGGCAGTGCCACAGGATATCCCTCATTTCACTCTCAGAGACATACCTTCTAATTACTCCATCAGAACATCTCTTGAACAGGAAGGGTTCATCCCATAAGAATTTCTTTCCCTCATTGATTAACTTCTTCACTTGTTGCTTAGAAAAGTCTTGAGGTATCTTTCTTCCCACTTTGTAGTTTGCTATGTCAGCAAACCAAGGTGCTTGCTCTTGTTGTTGTTCTTCTTGAATTTCTTCATTTTGCCCCCATGTGGATGATGGTTGGCTTGTGTTAACTGCTGCAACTTGGAGGCTATCAATCCTCTTGGCCATTTGCTCAAATTGTTGTTGAATTTGCTGCTGCATCATCTTGTTTTGAGCCAAGATTGAGTCCACTCCTTCTAGCTCCATTACTCCTCTCCTTTGTGATGGTTGGCGATTTCTTTGGTGAGCAAAGAAATATTGATTGTTGGCCACCATGTCAATAAGATTTTGAGCTTCTTCTGCTGTTTTCATCAGTTGCAATGATCCTCCAGCTGAGTGGTCAAGTGATTCTTGAGCCTTTAGAGTGAGTCCTTCATAGAAATTCTGTAGCTTGTCCCACTCAGTGAACATTTCTGGTGGACATTTCCTCAGCAGAGCCTTGTATCTCTCCCATGCTTCATACAAATTTTCAGCATCCAATTGTGTGAATGTTTGCACCTCAGTTTTCAGCCTGATGACTCTTTGAGGTGGATAGAATTTGGCTAGAAATTTAGTCACCAAATCATCCCAGCTAGTGATTCTTCCTTGAGGAAAAGTTTCAAGCCACTGTGCGGCCTTGTCCCTTAATTAGAACGGGAACAGCAGAAGCTTGTAGGTCTCAGGATTCACGCCATTGGACTTGACAGTGTCACAAATCCTTAAGAAGGTAGATAGATATTGATTTGGATCCTCCAATGGTCCTCCCCCAAACGAGCAGTTGTTTTGGACCAATGTAATGAGTTGTGGCTTCAATTCAAAGTTATTTGCATTGACATTAGGGGTGAGAATGCTGCTTCCACAATGTCTAGCATTTGCAAAGGTATAGGAGGCCAAAACTCTCCTCTGGGGTGGGTTGTTATTGTTGTTGTCTGCTCCACCAGGTGGATTGGTTGAATGTTCCTCCATATCTTGGAATTCTTCTTCTGATTCCTCTTCTCCAACAATATTTTTCCCTCTTTCAGCTCTTCTTAACCTCCTGAGAGTTCTTTCGTCTTGTTCATGAAAGGTGGGTGTGGTTCTTCTTGTACCTGACATACAAGCAGAACATAAGAAGCACACAAACCAGTGACACTTCAATCTACTGCTAGAATGAAGTTTTAGTTAGCTTAAGCAAAAATTCAAACAGTTAGCGGGTTAATTGAAAATTAAAGGACAGAAAAGAAAAAATGCTTGATCTAGATCTCCACTTTACTTAATCATTGTCAATCTAATCAATCCCCGGCAACAGCGCCAAAAACTTGATGTAGCGGAAAACGATCCGACACAAAATTCACCGGCAAGTGCACCGGGTCGCATCAAGTAATAATAACTCACGGGAGTGAGGTCTATCCCACAGGGATTGAAGGATTGAGCAATTTTAGTTTAGTGGTTGATTTAGTCAAGCGAATCAAGATTTGGTTGAGAGATTTATGATTTGCAGAATTTAAATCGCATGGAAAGTAAAGGGAATGGGTAATTGGCATGAAATTAAAGAGAACAGGAATTAAAGTGCTGAATCTTAAAGAACAAGAAATTAAATGGCAGAAACTTAGAATGCAAGAAATGTAAATGGCTTGAATTGTAAAGGGAATTGGGAATTGGATTTGCAGAAATTAAACAAGGAAAAGTAAAATTCAACAAACAAAGAAATAGAAAATGACTTGGATTGAACCGGATCTTAAAACAGAAATGTAAATGAGATTGAAAAGCATTAAACAGAGGATGTAAAATTGGAATTCAGATCTCAGGACCCAAGAGACTAGATAACCAAGTCTAGATCTCAATGCCTTCCTAGATCCAACAAGAACAACTGCAAAGGAAATGTAAATTGCAAAGAAAGTAGATGAAGAAGCAATTAACCGAAACTGAAATTCAATTAAGCAGAGAATTAAACAAGATCCCAAGGTGAGATTGAAACAGATTTCCTTCAATTCTCCACCCAAGATCCAAGATAATTGTAATTGAAATTGAAAGCAAGAAAACTAAGAGGAAGGGAGTTCAATTCTCCTTCCCCGAGACTTAGAAATTGAAATTCACTCAATACCAAAAGCTCTCCGAAAACTCTCTATGAAAACTAAAAGGAAAACTCCCTGCTGCAAGTATTGAAAATTCTAAAAAGGAAGCTCTCTGAAAAACTTAAATCCTATGCTATTTATACACTTTCTTCAAATGGTCTTCAAGCCTTCAATTGGGCCTTTGCTCTTGATGGAATTGGGTTGATAGAGGCCTTGGTTGATTGCTCTTGGAGTTTGGAGAAGAACCGAATTGAACCGGGTTTGGAATCATGAAAGCTTGAGTAAAAGTTTGAGTAAAAGTTTGAGGCAAACTTTTACTCCAATTTTTCACATCAGCCACCCTCTTTTGCTGATACCAACGTTGGGGCAAAAGTTTGGGGTCAAACTTTTGCTCCAACGTTGGCCTCCCCTTGCACACTCATGGCGCCAACGTTTGCCAAAAAGTTAGAGGCAAACGTTGGCGCAAACTTTTGCTCTCCAGGGTGTGTTGTTCATGCGCCAACGTTTGCCAAAAAGTTAGGGGCAAACGTTGGCGCAAACTTTTGCTCTCCAGGGTGTTGATTTGTGATGCCAAAAGTTTGCCAAAAAGTTTGAGGCAAACTTTTGCTCCAGCTTTTTGCTCCCTGGTTCATTTTCAATTAATCCAAAAGTTTGAGCTAAAGTTTGAGATATTCATTCCTTCTTGCTTCAACCTTTCTCCAAGCTTTCTTCACCTATCATTAATCAACCAAACACATCAAAGCTATGCTCAAAATCATGAGATATTCATTCTTTCATAATATGTGACAATTATAGCATAAAACCTCATGAAATTGCATTAATTCATACATGGTTGATTAAATCAAAGGAATCATGAAAATCTACCCAATTGGCTTGCTTATGGCTCAAGAAAGTGCATAATTCAATTGAAAACAAAAGAAAAAGGCTAGTGAAACTAGGCTAAGATGACTTGTCATCACAACACCAAACTTAAAGCTTGCTTGTCCTCAAGCAAGAAATGATTTATTGAGAAGAAAGAATGAAATGGAAGAGGATGTTCATGCTAGTAGAGTGTTATTGGTAGTTCATGGGGTTTTATGTGGATATGTAAACACTCACCTCTTATTGACTCTTAAGCCTAGAAAGTCTCCTTCAAGCTTCAAGTAACATACTGCTATGACCTCTCATTATTTCTTTATCCTTGGCTATTATTTTGTTCATAAGCTTTATTTGAGTGTCATGTGTAGCAAGTTCATTTCCTTTTCTTTATACTTGAGACATTATTCACTATAGACACTTGGCTCACATTCCTTCTTAGAACATTGATGCCCAGCACCTCTTTGGGCTACTAAATGCCTTGTAGTTAGGTTGCTCTTGATAGTAGACTTTCAGCTGATGATCCCGGGTTAGTTGACCCAAGTCATCAAGTGTTGATGCACTCCAAAGAGCTTAATAATCCAAGCAGATCCTAATACAAAGACACCACAGGCATATATTCTAATGTTCAAGCTATTGGTGTCCAGCTTTGTTTCTTTTTGTTTTTCTGTTGTTCTGCCACTCTTTGGCTATTTCTTTTTTTTCTCTCCCTTTTTTTTTTCTTTCTTTTTGTTTTTCTGTCTAACCAAGGACTTTTATTTGATTGAGAATCATAGACAGTAGGCCACTTTATACTTAGAAGGAGACATCCTAGTTCTTTTATTCACTAAAGTGAGCTATTATACAATCACACACACACCACCACTTACTTTTATTGTACCTCTATCTAACAGAGAACTATCTCACTTCACATTCAAACATTTCTTTTATTGAATTAAAAATACAGGGGACAAAGCATGCTTTTTGTTCAGTGAAAGTAAACACACAAGCACACACATATACTAGCTTACTTATTCTAAGAGTGATTCTACTTGTATTAGATGAACACTTTAACAAAACACAAGTCAAAACATTTTTCAACAGTAAGAGTTAAGTGTAAATACAACCTATTGGTTTGCAGTTCCTTTGTCCTTCCTTCTGTTGTGCCCTTTTGAGTTATGATGCATAGTGTCTTCAAATGGTGGTGAACTCCCTGCATAATTCTCAAAAGTTGCTTGCTTCTCAAGCCCTTAGATGATCAGTTAGTATGCATGAATTGATTGTGGCTTGTGGATTCAATTTGGTGTGGGAACACCAAACTTAATTTCTTGCCACTTTTCTGGATACAGCAGGTTAACTCTAGGCAAAATTTTGTGCCCTTACTAAAGGTTATGAAGTTTAAGACTAAAAAAAAAGTTAAGTGGTTGAATAATCTGTTTGATTGTTTGGAACTAGCAATGTGCAGGAAGTTAAAATGTGCTTTTGAATGAGGTTTTGGTGGAACACCAAACTTGGAATCCTCCATTCTCCCTTGAGTTGTTTTTGGTGTGCAACACCAAACTTAGCTCCTTGCAATATATATTAATTATTCAACATTTTTATTGAAAAAGCTATGAAAAGAAAACTACCTCAGGTTGGGTTGCCTCCCAACAAGCGCTCTTTTATTGTCACTAGCTTGACATCCTTCAATTCCTTTCAAGAAGGCTGTAGGTTCTGGACCTCTTTTTCCTTATCGCATTGTCCTCCCAAGTACAGCTTTGCTCTGTGACCATTTGCTGTGAATTGATTCTTTGTTGCTTCATCTAGCAGTTCTATGCTCCCATAAGGAAAAACCTTTGTCACCAAGTATGGGCCAGTCCATTTAGACTTAAGTTTGCCAGGGAAGATCTTAAGCCTTGAGTTATACAGGAGCACTTGCTGCCCTGGCTTGAACTCCTTCTTTATGATCTTCTTATCATGCCACCTCTTAGCTCTTTCCTTGTATATCTTAGCACTCTCATAAGCTTCTATCCTGAATTCATCTAACTCATTTAGTTGCAACAACCTTTTTTCTCCTACAGCTTGGGAATCAAGGTTGAGGAGTTTAGTGGCCCAAAAAGCTCTGTGTTCAAGCTCTACAGGGAGGTGGCAGGATTTGCCATACAATAGCTGAAAGGGTGACTTGCCAATAGGAGTTTTGAAAGATGTTCTATATGCCCATAATACATCTTCTAGCTTCCTAGCCCAATCTTTTCTTGTGCTTCCCACTGTTTTCTCTAGGATCTTCTTTAATTCCCTATTTGCTAGTTCATCCTGGCCGTTAGTCTGAGGGTGGTAAGGTGTGGTTACTTTATGGATTACTCCATATTTGTGGAGGAGTTTCTCCATCTGTTTGTTGCAAAAGTGACCACCACCATCACTAACAAGACCCTTTGGCACTCCATATCTTGTGAAAATGTGCTTTTTAAGGAATTGGAGGACAATCTGTGCATCACAGGTGGTTGTGGCTATGGCTTCCACCCACTTTGAGACGTACTCCACTGCTACCAAGATATATCTGAAAGAATAGGAAGGGGGAAAGGGCCCCATGAAATCTATTCCCCATAGATCAAATAATTCCAGTTCCAAGATGAAGTTTTGAGGCATCTCATTCCTTCTTGTTAATCCTCCTGCTTTCTGGCATTCATTACATTGGTGAACATATTCTCTGGCATCCTTGAAGATAGTTGGCCAATAGAAACTGCTCTGCAATATCTTTGCAGCTGTTTTCTCTGGGCCAAAGTGTCCACCATAAGCTGAACCATGGCAGTGCCACAGGATATCCCTCATTTCACTCTCAGAGACATACCTTCTAATTACTCCATCAGAACATCTCTTGAACAGGAAGGGTTCATCCCATAAGAATTTCTTTCCCTCATTGATTAACTTCTTCACTTGTTGCTTAGAAAAGTCTTGAGGTATCTTTCTTCCCACTTTGTAGTTTGCTATGTCAGCAAACCAAGGTGCTTGCTCTTGTTGTTGTTCTTCTTGAATTTCTTCATTTTGCCCCCATGTGGATGATGGTTGGCTTGTGTTAACTGCTGCAACTTGGAGGCTATCAATCCTCTTGGCCATTTGCTCAAATTGTTGTTGAATTTGCTGCTGCATCATCTTGTTTTGAGCCAAGATTGAGTCCACTCCTTCTAGCTCCATTACTCCTCTCCTTTGTGATGGTTGGCGATTTCTTTGGTGAGCAAAGAAATATTGATTGTTGGCCACCATGTCAATAAGATTTTGAGCTTCTTCTGCTGTTTTCATCAGTTGCAATGATCCTCCAGCTGAGTGGTCAAGTGATTCTTGAGCCTTTAGAGTGAGTCCTTCATAGAAGTTCTGTAGCTTGTCCCACTCAGTGAACATTTCTGGTGGACATTTCCTCAGCAGAGCCTTGTATCTCTCCCATGCTTCATACAAATTTTCAGCATCCAATTGTGTGAATGTTTGCACCTCAGTTTTCAGCCTGATGACTCTTTGAGGTGGATAGAATTTGGCTAGAAATTTAGTCACCAAATCATCCCAGCTAGTGATGCTTCCTTGAGGAAAAGTTTCAAGCCACTGTGCGGCCTTGTCCCTTAATTAGAACGGGAACAGCAGAAGCTTGTAGGTCTCAGGATTCACGCCATTGGACTTGACAGTGTCACAAATCCTTAAGAAGGTAGATAGATATTGATTTGGATCCTCCAATGGTCCTCCCCCAAACGAGCAGTTGTTTTGGACCAATGTAATGAGTTGTGGCTTCAATTCAAAGTTATTTGCATTGACATTAGGGGTGAGAATGCTGCTTCCACAATGTCTAGCATTTGCAAAGGTATAGGAGGCCAAAACTCTCCTCTGGGGTGGGTTGTTATTGTTGTTGTCTGCTCCACCAGGTGGATTGGTTGAATGTTCCTCCATATCTTGGAATTCTTCTTCTGATTCCTCTTCTCCAACAATATTTTTCCCTCTTTCAGCTCTTCTTAACCTCCTGAGAGTTCTTTCGTCTTGTTCATGAAAGGTGGGTGTGGTTCTTCTTGTACCTGACATACAAGCAGAACATAAGAAGCACACAAACCAGTGACACTTCAATCTACTGCTAGAATGAAGTTTTAGTTAGCTTAAGCAAAAATTCAAACAGTTAGCGGGTTAATTGAAAATTAAAGGACAGAAAAGAAAAAATGCTTGATCTAGATCTCCACTTTACTTAATCATTGTCAATCTAATCAATCCCCGGCAACAGCGCCAAAAACTTGATGTAGCGGAAAACGATCCGACACAAAATTCACCGGCAAGTGCACCGGGTCGCATCAAGTAATAATAACTCACGGGAGTGAGGTCTATCCCACAGGGATTGAAGGATTGAGCAATTTTAGTTTAGTGGTTGATTTAGTCAAGCGAATCAAGATTTGGTTGAGAGATTTATGATTTGCAGAATTTAAATCGCATGGAAAGTAAAGGGAATGGGTAATTGGCATGAAATTAAAGAGAACAGGAATTAAAGTGCTGAATCTTAAAGAACAAGAAATTAAATGGCAGAAACTTAGAATGCAAGAAATGTAAATGGCTTGAATTGTAAAGGGAATTGGGAATTGGATTTGCAGAAATTAAACAAGGAAAAGTAAAATTCAACAAACAAAGAAATAGAAAATGACTTGGATTGAACCGGATCTTAAAACAGAAATGTAAATGAGATTGAAAAGCATTAAACAGAGGATGTAAAATTGGAATTCAGATCTCAGGACCCAAGAGACTAGATAACCAAGTCTAGATCTCAATGCCTTCCTAGATCCAACAAGAACAACTGCAAAGGAAATGTAAATTGCAAAGAAAGTAGATGAAGAAGCAATTAACCGAAACTGAAATTCAATTAAGCAGAGAATTAAACAAGATCCCAAGGTGAGATTGAAACAGATTTCCTTCAATTCTCCACCCAAGATCCAAGATAATTGTAATTGAAATTGAAAGCAAGAAAACTAAGAGGAAGGGAGTTCAATTCTCCTTCCCCGAGACTTAGAAATTGAAATTCACTCAATACCAAAAGCTCTCCGAAAACTCTCTATGAAAACTAAAAGGAAAACTCCCTGCTGCAAGTATTGAAAATTCTAAAAAGGAAGCTCTCTGAAAAACTTAAATCCTATGCTATTTATACACTTTCTTCAAATGGTCTTCAAGCCTTCAATTGGGCCTTTGCTCTTGATGGAATTGGGTTGATAGAGGCCTTGGTTGATTGCTCTTGGAGTTTGGAGAAGAACCGAATTGAACCGGGTTTGGAATCATGAAAGCTTGAGTAAAAGTTTGAGTAAAAGTTTGAGGCAAACTTTTACTCCAATTTTTCACATCAGCCACCCTCTTTTGCTGATACCAACGTTGGGGCAAAAGTTTGGGGTCAAACTTTTGCTCCAACGTTGGCCTCCCCTTGCACACTCATGGCGCCAACGTTTGCCAAAAAGTTAGAGGCAAACGTTGGCGCAAACTTTTGCTCTCCAGGGTGTGTTGTTCATGCGCCAACGTTTGCCAAAAAGTTAGGGGCAAACGTTGGCGCAAACTTTTGCTCTCCAGGGTGTTGATTTGTGATGCCAAAAGTTTGCCAAAAAGTTTGAGGCAAACTTTTGCTCCAGCTTTTTGCCCAAAAGTTTGAGGCAAACTTTTGCTCCAGCTTTTTGCCCAAAAGTTTGCACAAAAGTTTGAGGCAAACTTTTGGTCCAGCTTTTTGCTCCCTGGTTCATTTTCAATTAATCCAAAAGTTTGAGCTAAAGTTTGAGGCAAACGTTTGCTCAAACTTTTTGTCCTCTCTTCCTCCTAGCCATTCCTTCTTGCTTCAACCTTTCTCCAAGCTTTCTTCACCTATCATTAATCAACCAAACACATCAAAGCTATGCTCAAAATCATGAGATATTCATTCTTTCATAATATGTGACAATTATAGCATAAAACTTCATGAAATTGCATTAATTCATACATGGTTGATTAAATCAAAGGAATCATGAAAATCTACCCAATTGGCTTGCTTATGGCTCAAGAAAGTGCATGATTCAATTGAAAACAAAAGAAAAAGACTAGTGAAACTAGGCTAAGATGACTTGTCATCACAACACCAAACTTAAAGCTTGCTTGTCCTCAAGCAAGAAATGATTTATTGAGAAGAAAGAATGAAATGGAAGAGGATGTTCATGCTAGTAGAGTGTTATTGGTAGTTCATGGGGTTTTATGTGGATATGTAAACACTCACCTCTTATTGACTCTTAAGCCTAGAAAGTCTCCTTCAAGCTTCAAGTAACATACTGCTATGACCTCTCATTATTTCTTTATCCTTGGCTATTATTTTGTTCATAAGCTTTATTTGAGTGTCATGTGTAGCAAGTTCATTTCCTTTTTTTTATACTTGACACATTATTCACTATAGACACTTGGCTCACATTCCTTCTTAGAACATTGATGCCCAGCACCTCTTTGGGCTACTAAATGCCTTGTAGTTAGGTTGCTCTTGATAGTGGACTTTCAGCTGATGATCCCGGGTTAGTTAACCCAAGTCATCAAGTGTTGATGCACTCCAAATAGCTTAATAATCCAAGCAGATCCTAATACAAAGACACCACAGGCATATATTCTAAGGTTCAAGCTATTGGTGTCCAGTTTTGTTTCTTTTTGTTTTTCTGTTGTTCTGCCACTCTTTGGCTATTTCTTTTTTTTCTCTCCCTTTTTTTTTCTTTCTTTTTGTTTTTCTGTCTAACCAAGGAATTTTATTTGATTGAGATTCATAGACAGTAGGCCACTTTATACTTAGAAGGAGACATCCTAGTTCTTTTATTCACTAAAGTGAGCTATTATACAATCACACACACACCACCACTTACTTTTATTGTACCTCTATCTAACAGAGAACTATCTCACTTCACATTCAAACATTTCTTTTATTGAATTGAAAATGCAGGGGACGAAGCATGCTTTTTGTTCAGTGAAAGTAAACACACAAGCACACACATAGACTAGCTTACTTATTCTAAGAGTGATTCTACTTATATTAGATGAACACTTTAACAAAACACAAGTCAAAACATTTTTCAACAGTAAGAGTTAAGTGTAAATACAACCTATTGGTTTGCAGTTCCTTTGTCCTTCCTTCTGTTGTGCCCTTTTGAGTTATGATGCATAGTGTCTTCAAATGGTGGTGAATTCCCTGCATAATTCTCAAAAGTTGCTTGTTTCTCAAGCCCTTAGATGATCAGTTAGTATGCATGAATTGATTGTGGCTTGTGGATTCAATTTGCTGTGGGAACACCAAACTTAATTTCTTGCCACCTTTCTGGATACAGCAGGTTAACTCTAGGCAAAATTTTGTGTCCTTGCTAAAGGTTATGAAGTTTAAGACTAAAAAAAAAAGTTAAGTGGTTGAATAATCTGTTTGATTGCTTGGAACTAGCAATGATCAGGAAGTTAAAATGTGCTTTTGAATGAGGTTTTGGTGGAACACCAAACTTGGAATCCTCCATTCTCCCTTGAGTTATTTTTGGTGTGCAACACCAAACTTAGCTCCTTGCAATACATATTAATTATTCAACATTTTTATTGAAAAAGCTATGAAAAGAAAACTACCTCAGGTTGGGTTGCCTCCCAACAAGTGCTCTTTTATTGTCACTAGCTTGACATCCTTCAATTCCTTTCAAGAAGGCTGTAGGTTTTGGACCTCTTTTTCCTTATCCCATTGTCCTCCCAAGTACAGCTTTGCTCTGTGACCATTTGCTGTGAATTGATTCTTTGTTGCTTCATCTAGCAGTTCTATGCTCCCATAAGGAAAAACCTTTGTCACCAAGTATGGGCCAGTCCATTTAGACTTAAGTTTGCCAGGGAAGATCTTAAGCCTTGAGTTATACAGGAGCACTTGCTGCCCTGGCTTGAACTCCTTCTTTATGATCTTCTTATCATGCCACCTCTTAGCTCTTTCCTTGTATATCTTAGCACTCTCATAAGCTTCTATCCTGAATTCATCTAACTCATTTAGTTGCAACAACCTTTTTTCTCCTGCAGCTTGGGAATCAAGGTTGAGGAGTTTAGTGGCCCAAAAAGCTCTGTGTTCAAGCTCTACAGGGAGGTGGCAGGATTTGCCATACAATAGCTGAAAGGGTGACTTGCCAATAGGAGTTTTGAAAGCTGTCCTATATGCCCATAATGCATCTTCTAGCTTCCTAGCCCAATCTTTTCTTGTGCTTCCCACTGTTTTCTCTAGGATCTTCTTTAATTCCCTATTTGCTAGTTCAGCCTGGCCGTTAGTCTGAGGGTGGTAAGGTGTGGCTACTTTATGGATTACTCCATATTTGTGGAGGAGTTTCTCCATCTGTTTGTTGCAAAAGTGACCACCACCATCACTAACAAGACCCTTGGGCACTCCATATCTTGTGAAAATGTACTTTTTAAGGAATTGGAGGACAATCTGTGCATCACAGGTGGTTGTGGCTATGGCTTCCACCCACTTTGAGACGTACTCCACTGCTACCAAGATATATCTGAAAGAATAGGAAGGGGGAAAGGGCCCCATGAAATCTATTCCCCATAGATCAAATAATTCCAGTTCCAAGATGAAGTTTTGAGGCATCTCATTCCTTCTTGTTAATCCTCCTGCTTTCTGGCATTCATTACATTGGTGAACATATTCTCTGGCATCCTTGAAGATAGTTGGCCAATAGAAACCGCTCTGCAATATCTTTGCAGCTGTTTTCTCTGGGCCAAAGTGTCCACCATAAGCTGAACCATGGCAGTGCCACAGGATATCCCTCATTTCACTCTCAGGGACACACCTTCTAATTACTCCATCAGAGCATGTCTTGAACAGGAAGGGTTCATCCCATAAGAATTTCTTTCCCTCATTGATTAACTTCTTCACTTGTTGCTTAGAAAAGTCTTGAGGTATCTTTCTTCCCACTTTATAGTTTGCTATGTCAGCAAACCAAGGTGCTTGCTCTTATTGTTGTTCTTCTTGAGTTTCTTCATTTTGCCCTCATGTGGATGATGGTTGGCTTGTGTTAACTGCTGCAACTTGGAGGCTATCAATCCTCTTGGCCATTTGCTCAAATTGTTGTTGAATTTGCTGCTGCATCATCTTGTTTTGAGCCAAGATTGAGTCCACTCCTTCTAGCTCCATTACTCATCTCCTTTGTGATGGTTGGCGATTTCTTTGGTGAGCAAAGAAATATTGATTGTTGGCCACCATGTCAATAAGATTTTGAGCTTCTTCTGCTGTTTTCATCAGTTGCAATGATCCTCCAGCTGAGTGGTCAAGTGATTCTTGAGCCTTTAGAGTGAATCCTTTATAGAAGTTCTGTAGCTTGTCCCACTCAGTGAACATTTCTGGTGGACATTTCCTCAGCAGAGCCTTGTATCTCTCCCATGCTTCATACAAATTTTCAGCATCCAATTGTGTGAATGTTTGCACCTCAGTTTTCAGCCTAATGACTCTTTGTGGTGGATAGAATTTGGCTAGAAATTTAGTCACCAAATCATCCCAGCTAGTGATGCTTCCTTGAGGAAAAGTTTCAAGCCACTGTGCGGCCTTGTCCCTTAATGAGAACGGGAACAGCAGAAGCTTGTAGGTCTCAGGATTCACGCCATTGGACTTGACAGTGTCACAAATCCTTAAGAAGGTAGATTGATGTTGATTTGGATCCTCCAATGGTCCTCCCCCAAACGAGCAGTTGTTTTAGACCAATGTAATGAGTTGTGGCTTCAATTCAAAGTTATTTGCATTGACATTAGGGGTGAGAATGCTGCTTCCACAATGTCTAGCATTTGCAAAGGTATAGGAGGCCAAAACTCACCTCTGGGGTGGGTTGTTATTGTTGTTGTCTGCTCCACCAGGTGGATTGGTTGAATGTTCCTCCATATCTTGGAATTCTCCATATCGCAAAACCTCTAAGCAATCTGCTAGCTGCTGACACGCCATTTGTGTTTGACACAGAGTGCCTGCAGGCGTTCGAAACGCTGAAAGCTAAGCTGGTCACAGCACCAGTCATTTCTGCACCAGACTGGACGTTACCATTTGAGCTAATGTGTGATGCCAATGATCACGCCATTGGTGCAGTATTGGGACAGAGGCATGACAAGCTTCTGCATGTCATTTATTATGCTAGTCGCATTTTAAATGATGCCTAGAAAAATTACAAAACCACAGAAAAAGAATTACTTGCAGTGGTTTACGCCATTGACAAGTTCAGATCATACTTAGTAGGATCAAAAGTGATTGTGTATACTGATCATGCTGCTCTTAAATATCTACTCACAAAGCAGGATTCAAAACCCAGGCTCATCAGATGGGTGTTGCTTCTGCAAGAGTTTGATATAGAAATAAGAGACAGAAAATGGACAGAGAACCAAGTGGCTGATCATCTGTCCCGGATAGAGCCAGTAGAAGGGACGCCCCTCCCCTCTCTTGAGATCTCTGAGACTTTTTCGGATGAGCATTTATTTGCCATTCAGAAAACACCATGGTTTGCCGATATTGCAAATTATAAAGCTGCAAGGTTCATACCCAAGGAGTACAATAGGATACAAAAGAAGAAATTAATTACTGATGCAAAGTACTACTTGTGGGATGAACCCTATCTCTTTAAGAGATGTGTAGACGAAATAATCCGTAGGTGTGTGCCTAGAGAAGAAGCACAGAGGATCCTATGGCATTGCCATGGATCACAATATGGAGGCCATTTCGGAGGTGAGCGAACAGCCACCAAGGTCCTCCAATGTGGCTTCTATTGGCCCACACTCTATAAAGATTCCCGAGAGTTTGTACGTAACTGTGACAGTTGCCAAAGAGCTGGCAATCTGCCTCATGGTTACGCCATGCCTCAACAAGGAATCTTGGAGATTGAGTTGTTTGACGTATGGGGAATTGACTTCATGGGACCTTTCCCACCATCATACTTAAACACTTATATTCTTGTGGCAGTTGATTATGTATCAAAATGGGTTGAGGCCATTGCCACACCCACCAATGATACTAAAACGGTGCTGAAGTTCCTCCAAAAACATATCTTTAGCAAGTTCGGTGTCCCTAGAGTACTAATCAGTGATGGGGGCACCCACTTCTGCAATAAACAGCTTTACTCTGCCATGGTTCGGTATGGGATTCGCCACAAGGTGGCTACTCCATATCATCCACAAACTAATGGGCAAGCTGAAGTCTCTAACAGAGAATTAAAGAGAATCCTGGAACGGACAGTAAATACCCGTAGAAAGAATTGGGCACAGAGCTTGGATGATGCTCTGTGGGCTTACAGAACAGCATTCAAGACCCCTATAGGGACCTCTCCATACCAACTCGTGTATGGTAAGGCATGTCACCTGCCCGTGGAACTGGAACATAAGGCCTACTGGGCAACCCGATTCCTAAACTTTGATGCCAAATTAGCAGGAGAAAAATAATTGCTCCAGCTAAATGAGCTAGAGGAATTCAGATTCACAGCTTTCGAAAATGCCAAGCTTTATAAAGAGAAATAAAAAAAGTGGCATGACAGAAAGCTGTCATCTAGAATCTTTGAACCAGGACAGAAGGTTCTGTTGTTTAACTCTAGACTCAGGCTATTCCCCGGGAAACTGAAATCCCGGTGGAGGGGACCATACGTGATTACAAGTGTATCACCATATGGTTATGTGGAGCTTTAAGATATTGATTCTGATAAGAAGTTCATTGTCAATGGACAGAGAATCAAGCACTATCTTGAAGACAACATTGAGCAAGAGTGCTCAAGGTTGAAGCTAGATTAAAAGCTCAGCAAGGTCCAACTAAAGACAGTAAAGAAGCGCTTGTTGGGAGGCAACCCAGCCATGGGGCAACAATCCTCTAAGCATTTTGCCCTATTTTTATTTTTATTTTTTTATATAAAGTTCACTGACACTAAGGTGAGGAATCATTTGTATAAGTCCACAGAGTTACAGATGGACTCGGCACACAAAACAGAGAAAAAGAGCTCACTGGCAAGAAAACGCCAGTAAAAGTGTATTTTGGGCGTTCAACGCCCAAAATGGGCATCCACTGGGCGTTGAACGCCAGTAATGGTAGCAATCTGGGCGTTCAACGCCAGAAATGGGCACCCACTGGGTGTTGAATGCCAGTAATGGCAGCAGCTGGGCGTTGAACGCCCAGGAGAGCAGCATTTGGGCGTTGAACGCCCAAAACAGGCAGTGTTTGGGCGTTTAAATGCCAGGATGGCAAGGAGGAGACAAAACTCATTTTTCTTCAAATTTTTTCATTCTAAATCTTGATTTTCATACTTCAATACATGATTTCTTACAAAAACATGTTAAGAACCCTGATTTCTAAAATCCCTAATTTCTAAAAACCCTACCTTAAAAATATCAAATGTATTTTAATCCATAAGCACCAGGCCTCTTTGAAAATTCAATACAACTCTTTTCAAAACCGTTTTTTTACAAATCTATATTTTCAACTCATCAATATCTTTTTCAAAACCTCCACTTTATCTTTTTCAAAATCTAAATCTATCTTTTTCAAAAATCTTTCATATCGTCTCAATTTTAAACTATATCTTCTCTTATCATATCTTCTATCTTATCTTTTCCAAATAAATCTTTTTATCATATCTTTATCTCTTTTTTTCGAAAACCCACCCTCCCTCCCTATAAATTTGAGTTCAGCCTCCCTCCTCTCCCATCAACAATTGCACCTAGCTCTCCTTCTATCCCTCTCCTTTCTTTTCTTTTGCTTGAGGACAAGCAAACCTCAAAGTTTGGTGTGTTTATCCGCGATCACTAAGATCATGGCTCCCAAAGGAAAACAACCCACTCCAAGAGACAAGAAAGAGAGCCTTCCAAAACCACTTTGGAATCAAGGGAAGTTCTTATCTAAAGAACATTCAGACCATTATAACAAAATAATGGATCTGAGATCAGTGATCCCGGAAGTTAGATTCGATCTGAAAGAAGATGAATATCCAGAGATCCAGGAGCAAATTCGAATCAGGAACTGGGAAGTCCTAGCTAATCCTGAAACGAAAGTGGGAAGGAATATGGTCCAGGAGTTCTATGCTAATATGTGGCAGACTGACAAGCAAAAACTATCTGGAACTGCTTTCTATGAATATCGGACCATGGTCAGAGGAAAGATTGTTCATACCATCCCTGATAAGATCAGAGAGATCTTAAAGCTACCTCAGCTGAAAGACGATCCAGACTCCTTCAACAGGAGAATGATGAGAACAGACAAGGGCCTGGATAAGATTCTAGAGGACATATGTATCCCTGGAGCCAGGTGGACCACCAACACAAAGGGTGTCCCAAATCAACTCAAGAGAGAGGATCTCAAACCAGTCGCCAGAGGATGGCTGGACTTCATTGGGCATTCTCTGTTGCCTACTAGCAACCGTTCTGAAGTCACAGTTAAAAGAGCAATGATGATCCATTGCATCATGATGGGAAAGGAAGTGGAGGTTTATCAGCTGATCTCAGCTGAATTCTACAAAATTGCTAACAAAAATTCTAAAGAGGCCAGGTTGGCTTATCCAAGCGTGATTTCTCTGCTCTGCAAGGACGCCGGAGTAAGAATGGGAATAACTGAGTATATCTCAGTTGAGAAACCAATCACCAAAGCATCAATGGAAAAATAACAAGCGCAGGAGGATCCCACCAAGAAGAAAACACAGGAATTTCTCCTAGGAATCCCTCAATCTGAATACTGGGAGTATCTTGAGACGTCTGTCACCAAGATACGGGAAGCTATGGAGCAAATAATAAAAGAACAGAAGGAACACAGTCAAATGCTGACCTATATGTTTAAAGAACAAGAGGAGCAAGGGCGTGACTTAAGGGAATTGAAGCGCCAGAAGTTTTCTCTTGAAGAATCAAGCACCCCACGGATCAGAGGAACACCCATTTCCCAGAACAAAGGTTGTTAAATTCCAATTTCTGCTTTAACTCTGTGATAGTGTCGTTATAGAAGTTCACCTTAGGAGTCATATAGTAGTAATTAGTATCTATTTTGATTTTATCTCCAATTAAGCCATAGTTTATTTTTCTCATCATCAGCAAACATGAATAAAATAGTAAACCTTTTGAATAAGAGGCAATAAAATTTTGAGTTTTTAATAAGAGAAATTCTAATTAGTTACATGTGGTGGCAATACTTTCTGTCTTCTGAATGAATGCTTGAACAGTGCATATGTCTCTTGAATTTGTTGTTTAAGATTGTTAAATATGTTGGCTCTTGAAAGAATGGTGAACATGAGACATGTTATTGATAATCTGAAAAATCATAAAAATGATTCTTGAAGCAAGAAAAAGCAGCAAAAAAAAAGGAGAAGAAAAGCAGAAAAAGCCAATAGCCCTTAAAACCAAAAGGCAAGGGTAATAAAAAGGATCCCAAGGCTTTGAGCATCAGTAGATAGGAGGGCCTAAGGGAATAAAATCCTAGCCTAAGCGGCTAAACCAAGCTGTCCCTAACCATGTGCTTGTGGCGTGAAGGTGTCAAGTGAAAACTTGAGACTGAGCGGTTAAAGTCAAGGTCCAAAGCAGAAAGAAGAGTGTGCTTAAGAACTCTGGACACCTCTAATTGGGGAATTTAGCAAAGCTAAGTCACAATCCAAAGGGTTCACCCAATTATGTGTCTGTGGCATTTATGTATCCGATGGTAATATTGGAAAACAAAGTGCTTAGGGCCACGGCCAAGACTCATGAAATAGCTGTGTTCAAGAATCATCATACTGAAATAGGAGAATCAATAACACTATCTGAATTCTAAGTTCTTATAGATGCCAATCACTCTGAGCTTCAATGGATAAAGTGAGATGCCAAAACTGTTCGGAAGCAAAAAGCTACTAGTCCCGCTCATCTAATTAGAATCTGAGCTTCATTCAAAAATGCTGAGATATTATTGCTTCTCAACCTATTAGTCTTCTATTTTATTTGTCTAGTTGCTTGAGGACAAGCAACAGTTTAAGTTTGGTGTTGTGATGAGCGGATATTTTATACGCTTTTTGGGGTTAATTTCATATAGTTTTTAGTATGTTTTAGTTAGTTTTTAGCTTATTTCCATTAGTTTTTAGGAAAAATTCATATTTCTGGACTTTACTATGAGTTGTGTGTTTTTCTGTAATTTCAGGTATTTTTCTGGCTGAAATTGAGGGAACTGAGCAAAAATCTGATTCAGGCTGAAAAAGGACTGCTGATGCTGTTGGATTCTGACCTCCCTACACTCAAAGTGGATTTTCTGGAGCTACAGAACTCGAAAGGGCGCGCTTCCAATTGCGTTGGAAAGTAGACATCCAGGGCTTTCCAGAAATATATAATAGTCCATACTTTGCTCAAGGATAGACGATGTAAACTGGCGTTCAACGCCAGTTCTCTGCCCAATTCTGGCGTCCAGCGCCAGAAAAGGATTAAAAGTTGGAGTTCAACGCCAGAAATGGATCCAAACCTGGCGTTGAATGCCCAAAACAGCCTTATGCACGTGAATTGCTTAAGTCTCAGCCCCAGCACACACCAAGTGGGCCCCAGAAGTGGATCTCTGCACCATCCATCATAGTTTACTCATTTTTTGTAAACCTAGGCTACTAGTTTAGTATTTAAACAACTTTTAGAGACATATTTTGTATCTCATGACATTTCTGATCTACATTTTGTACTCTTTGACGGCATGAGTCTCTAAACTCCATTGTTGGGGGTGAGGAGCTCTGCTGTGTCTCGATGAATTAATGCAAGTATTTCTGTTTTCCATTCAAACATACGTGTTCCTATCTAAGATATCCATTCGCGCCTAACCATGGAGAAGGTGATGATCAGTGACACTCATCACCTTCCTCAATCCATGAACGTGTGTCTGACAATCACCTCCGTTCTACATCAGATTGAATGAATATCTCTTAGATTCCTTAATCAGAATCTCCGTGGTATAAGCTAGATTGATGGCGGCATTCATGAGAATCCGGAAAGTCTAAACCTTGTCTGTGGTATTCCGAGTAGGATTCAGGGATTGAATGACTGTGACGAGCTTCAAACTCGCGAGTGCTAAGCGTAGTGACAGACGCAAAATGAGGGTGAATCCTATTCCAGCATGATCGGGAACCTCAGATGATTAGCCGTGCTGTGACAGAGCATTTGGACCATTTTCACAAGAGGAGGGGATGTAACCATTGACAACGGTGATGCCCCAACACACAGCTTGCCAAAGAAGGACGTGCGTGCGTGAATCAGAGGACAAAGGAAAGCAGAGATTCAGAAGACAAAGCATCTCCAAAACTCCAACATATTCTCCATTACTGCATAACAAGTAACCTTTAACCCATGCTCTCTTGTTTATTCGCAATTCAACTGATAAATATAATTGACTTCCTGACTAAGAATTGCAAGATAACCATAGATTGCTTCAAACCAACAATCTCCGTGGGATTCGACCCTTACTCACGTAAGGTATTACTTGGACGACCCAGTGCACTTGCTGGTTAGTGGTACGAGTTGTGAAAAGTGTGATTCACAATTCGTGCACCAATATGGTACTTCAGGACCAAGGATATCTTCATTTTCTTCTTTAGAACCAAGGATATCAAAAGACCTTATGATCATTTGGGTACTTAATGGATGTGACTTATCCATATAAAATCTCTTCAAGATCTTTTCTGTGTATGTTGTTTGATGAATAAAGATCCCATTTTTTGTATGCTCAATCTGTAGGTCGAGACAAAATTTAGTCTTTCCAAGATTTTTCATTTCAAACTCTTCTTTTAGAGCTTTTATAATTGTTAGAAGCTTTTCAGAGGTTTCAATGATATTTAAATCATCAACGTACACAACAATTATAATAAATCCAGATGCAGATTTCTTTATGAAAATACATGGGCAGATATCATCATTCTTAAATTCGTTTTTGGCCAAATACTCAGCTAGACGATTATACCGCATTCGTACAAATTACTTTAGACCGTAAAAAGATCTTTTCAATTTGACTGAGTATAACCCCTGTGAATATTCATTGAATGATTTAGATATCTTTCGTCCTTCAAGAATTTTCATATAGATAGCACGATCTAATGATCCGTATAAATAGGTTGTCACCATATCCATTAGATGCATATGTAGTGTATGGTATACGGATAAACTGATTAAATAACACAATGTTATTACATCTACTACCGAGAAATATGTTTCTTTATAATCTATAACGGGTCTTTGTAAAAAACTTTGTGCCACAAATCGAGTTTTGTAGCGTACAACTTCATTTTTCTCATTTCATTTTCTGATAAATACCCATCTATATCCAACAGATTTTATATCTTCTAGTGTACATACTACAGGTCCAAAGACTTCACGCTTTGCAAGTGAGTCTAACTCAACCTTCAAAGCTTCTTCTTATTTTGGCTAATCGTTCCTTTGTTGACATTATTCGACCGTTCTTAGCTCAAGATCCTTACTTTCATGCGTGATGTGTAATTCCACATTACATGCAAATATTTTATTGACAATTGTTTTATTTCAATTCCATTTTTCTCCTATAAAGATATAATTTATCGAGATCTCATCATTTTCATAATTTTCATAATTTTCAGGTACTTGAACGTCTTCTAACGTCAAAATTATATCAGAATTTTGGATAAATGTAGATGTCTTTACTATGTCTTTATCCTTTTCAATAGGAATAGTATTTACCACTTTTTTTCAAGAATTTTTGTCTTTAAAACTGACAAGCCTACCAGCTTTTGATGTGAATTTGTTTCGGTAGCCATTTGTCCAACTGAGACATCAATTCGAATTAAGACATTTTCATCTGGTATATAGGATTTAGTTATCCTTTTCGTATCAGAAAATGCATCAGGCAATTCATTTGTTATTCTTTGCAAATGTATAATCTTTTGAACTTCTAGTTCATATTGCGTTGATTGAGGATCTAAATGCGTCAAGAATGATGCATTCCAATTAAGTTCCTTTTCAAGAAACTTATTCTCTCCCCCTAATGTTGGAAATTTTGATTCATCAAAATAACAATCTATAAATCAAACTTTAAACACATCTCCTGTTTGTATCTCAAGATGCCTCACTATAGAGGGAGAATCACATCCCACATAAATTCTCAATTTTTTTGGAGCCCCATTTTGTTGCGAGAAGGTGGGATAATTGAAACATATATCACACACCCAAATATTCTCAAATAGAAAAATATTTGGTTGCTGTTCAAAAGCTAATTGCAAAGGAGAGAATCGATAGTAACTTGTTGGCCTCAAACGAATAAGTGCTGCAACATGTAAAATCGCATGCCCCAAACAGAAGTAGGAAGATTTGTTCTCATAAATAAGGGTCTAGCAATCAATTGAAGCCGTTTAATAAGTGACTCTGCTAATTCATTTTGTGTATGAACATGAACTACTGGATGTTCAACACTATACCATTGGCCATACAATAAGCATCGAAAGCTTGAGAGGTGAATTCACAAGCATTATCAAGACGAATTATTTTGATTGGATTTTCTGGAAACTATGATTTTAATCAAATAATTTGAGTAAGTAATCTCGCAAATACCAGGTTGCGAGAAGATAAGCACACATGTGACCATCTCGAAGATGCTTCTAATAGGACCATAAAATATCAAAAAGATCCATATGGGGATGAATAGGTCCACATATATCACCTTGAATCCTTTCTAGGAATTTAGGAGACTCAAAATCCAATCTTTACTGGTGATGGCCTTAAAATTAGCTTTCCTTGAGAACATATAGCACAACAAAATTCACTAGATTTAAAAATCTTCTGGTTCTTTAGTGAATGTCCATGGAAGTTTTCAATAATTCTCTGCATCATGGTTGTTCCAGGATGCCCTAATAGATCATGCCAAATTATGTATTCATTTGGACTAGTAAACTTTTGGTTTACAATTGCATATGATTCAATTGTACTGACTTTAATATAATATAACCCAAAAGAAAGTGAGGGTAACTTTTTTAATATAACCTTTTTATTTATATCATGAGTTGTGATATATAAGTACTCATGATTTTCCTCATTCATTGTTTCAATATGATATCTATTTTGGCTAATATATTTAAAACTCATTAAGTTCCTTAGAGACTTAATAGATAATATTGCATTATTTATTATAAATTGTGTTCCTCTAGGAAACAAAATTATAGCTCTTCTGGAGTCTTTTATAACAATGCTTGAGCTAATAATTGTATTAGTACATTCTTCTTTTGGTACAAGATGATTAAAATATATATTATTTTTGAGAATGGTATGCGAACTTACGCTATCTGCAAGGCAAACATCTTCATCATATGTTGTAAGACCCAGAACTTTTGAAAAGTCTTATTATGAACTAATTTCAAATTATATATTTATTTACAGTTTTAATTTCAGAAATTATTTTATTGAAGATAATTAAATGCAACTTTGATTAATTGGAATTTAAATAAATTAAGGTTTTTATCTAAACTCTTATAATTATGGATTATTTTCCTATTTATGACTTAAAGTTTTAGAAATTCGAAAATAATGAGGGTTGGGCTATTTAAATTAGAATTTTATCTAATTTTAAAATTATTGAGTTATTTTCTATATTTAAATTATAAAGTTAGTAGTTGCCAAATAATAAGAATTTTAAATGATTTAATTTAAATACTTTACATTTTCATAATTTAATACTTTAAGTTTTAGGGATAAAGAAAATTAATTATATTACTATATATTTTCAATTAGAGAAATTGATTGAGAACCAATTAGTATTTTTATACCACAAATAATATTTTAAAGTAATTTTAAGGATTCAATTAGTTCCAAATTAATTCTAAAAATTCCCAATTCCATACACAAACCCTAACCCTAATTAAACCACAAATTTTCTCTTTACCCCTAATGAAACCATAGTTGCTACCTTCTTCCTTTCAGCAAACATACACAACAATACAACACAGCAGCAACTTAAGAAAAGAAAAAGAAAGAAAGAAAGAAAGAAAGAAAGAAGAAAGGGAAAAACGGAGAAGGAGGGGCCACCCAGCTCGTCGCTGCTGCCGCCGTCGAACTCGCCGTCGTCTTCACCGCATCATCGCCGTCGCACTCGCAGGCAACGGGGAACCCGTCGCCGTCATTGCTGCTCGTGAAGATGACACCGTCGCGGGTCAGAACTGAGGCGAGAGAGAAGGTCGTGAAGGAGGAGGGAAATGCGTCGTCCATTCGCCGTCTGTGAAGCCTAGGTCGCCGTCGTCCACTTCCGTAGTTTGATATTTTACCAATTAATTAAAATGTCCAGTAAGATTTTAGATTCTTTGAGTTTGGCATGGAAATTAAAGCTCTAGATTGATGCAAGTTGAGGTAGCTAGCTCATATAATAATAAGATCTTAATTCAACTTTGTGTCACGCTGCCACTACATATATATAAATTAATAAAAAATATTGCATAGAATTAATTAAAGTAATTCGGACATTATTGGAGATATTAGAAAAGAAAAAGTACACATCTCGGCACACCGCATAATTTGAAGATATTAAAAGCCGTCAAGAATCAAAGATAGAGCCGTAGGGGAAATGAAAAGGGCAAAGGAATACTGCGGAAGAAATAATGGATTAATTCTAGAGTTAGGCCGAAAAAGAAAAATATTTTTCATCGCCAATAATTCTCCATGTTGAAATTCATAAACAATACACAACATGTCAACATTATTTGAATGTTGATAGTGGTAACATTAACTTCTTTTTCGGACATATGAAAACAACAAGAGAGAAAGTCTAGTAAGATTGGAATGGTACAAGATAGGATTCCTTTTCAAAAAAAAAAAAAATCAACATTTACTGACCCATTTCTACTAATTAAGTTAACTTTTATTGGATTGGTAAGATTAAATTTAGTAATTACCAAGTCCTACATCATCCAAAATTAAAAATCTGATAATCTTTATAAGTATGAGACCATTCTTATTTTAAATTAGTTTTTGAAGTAAATTAGCTCCATTTAATTTCTCATATAATATCAAAGCTAAATTAAATTATTGCTATTAAATCACCCTTATAGCACACACAAAATTTAAGTTATTCTCAAGTTTTACTTACACTTCAAGTCTTTTCTTATCCAATCCTAAACATGACGGGGTGTATCAAATCTCATATTGTCTAAGTTTAAAAGTCTAATAGCCTTTACTAACTTTTTGAGATAAGTTAATCTCACTAGTTTCGTTTAGTAATCACAAATTCACAATACCATGATAATTTTTAAGTGTTATTAAAAAGAAAAAAAGGCGCAGAAGTCGAAACGAAATGTCTTAAATACTTGCTATAAATTTAACCCCTTATATTAAATGCGATTTGAAAAACTCTACGAAGAAAAAAAGATTCTCAATTACTAATAACTCTAGGTTTTGGAACAACTACTAAACACTTAACCTTATGTGGGGTGGATGTTACAATACTCCTTTAATGTTTGGAGTTTTAAAACTTCATATAATTTTAACAAAAAGAAAATATTATTAAAATTTAAAACTCAATTTACCTTGTGTTGATTTAGGTTAACATTTAATGCATATTGTTAAAATTAATAAACAATTAATACATTTTTTTTTGAAAAACTATAAACATATTAATTACAATTTATAAAATATATTTTTAATAAATGATAATTATAATTACTATGAGAAATTTATTATGCTCTATTAGTATATAAGTTATTAAATTAGTTAATAAAATATAATTAATTAATAATTTTATATTTTATTTATTTTAATTATTTATTTAAAATTATAATTTATTTCATAAAATTTATTTAATATAGTATCTTTTTTTATTGAAAATAATGAATTCGTCCACAAACAAATTTATTTCTATTTCTGAACAATTTAAATTGTATTCGTATATTTTTATTTTTTATTAATTTAATTTTATTCACATATTTAAATCTTAAATTTTTTAAAATTTTTTATTCAAAATTTAGATAAATATAATTTAAATTAATAATTTAATTTAATAAAAATAAACGTATTCGTATTATTTTTATTATCTTAAGCAAAAAATATCACTAACTATATTTTCTAGGTAAGATTTATTAATCTTTTCAGATATTATGTACTTATATATACACTTTAATATTATTAATTTGAAAGATTACATATATCTATCTTTTTTGTTGAGATATTTAAAGACCATGTTTAATCGCTTTAAAAAAATAATAGAAAATATTTATTTAAAATAAGATAAATATATTTATTTAAGATTTATAAATCTTAAATAAATTTATTCGTATTAATTTTAAAATAATACGAATATGTTTATTTAAATGAAAAAATTTTAAAATAATAAGAGTATTATGTCCTATTAATTATTTTAAATTTTTATTTTTGTCATAATTTTATAATAATTTAATATGAATCTAAAAATAAAATAAATTTAAATTAAAACAAAAAATTTAGCTAAATAAAATTTAAGGCTGATTCTTTTTTCTCTTCTTAGTAATTAAATGATGATTTTTCTCTCTCTTTTTAATTAAAGAGCTCTAAAACTTCCTACAAGTTTTCTTTCTTACTTTTAATTAAAGAGCATTAAAACTCCAAACAATTTTGGAGCATCAAATCACGTCCCTATTTTTTACTATTATAAATTTATAACAAAATATGATAAATAAATATTTAAATAAACCTAATATTATACTATAATCATAAACCTTTGTAAAGTTCCAAAGCATGCACGTCAAACTTTAAAAAAGTTTGCATCTCTCTTAACATCTCCTATTTTTGGGTCTCTGTCATAATTAATTTGTTTTTTGTCACTATAATTATTATTTATTTTTTTGTATACACTAAAATTATTTTGAAAACGTGTAAATAATTCTAATTGGGCTCCTTTTACTTTGGTCAGATTTTCGGGATCATTTAAATCCATCCATTCATAACTCTGGGCCAAAAAGAGAAAATGTATAGCCCTTTAAAATGAGAAGCAGCCCGGCCTTTAGGAATTAAAGTCTCTGACTTTATTGGGCTTTCCAACTTGGCATATTCCATCTTAAAATATTGCATCCAAGTTAAATCTTGACGCATTGAATATGAATCTTTTGGTGTTGTGAAGGTGGGTTTATAATGCAGGTGTATTGTAGTGTTGTAATACTTATGGTTCTAAAAATCGGATCACACCGGCTGGTTTGATCGGTTTAACTGTGAATCAAACGTTTTTACGGTTTGGTTCAATCTATAAAACTGTAAATTACAAGACTGTTTGAAGATTGTTGATTCCGCCAGAAACTGATTAGTTGGAGCGAATTGGAATACGGTTGGTTTTTTTAAAACGGTGTCGTTTTGCGTTTTGTAAAAAAAAAAAGAGCCTTCAGCGTTCAGTCTCCTTCTACTCTCAAACTCTCTCAAACAAAAACAAAACCCTAGCAGTAGCCTGCCGCTGCAGCAAGGAGGGAGACATTGCCACTATCCGTCGCGCCATCGTCGTTCTTGAGCTCTCCAACCTCTGTTCACTCTAACTTCTCTCAACTCTCACTCTCTCAAACGAAGCTATCTTCCCCCAAAAGAAACCCTAGCTTACAATGGCTTCCGCCGCCATCCGTCGCGCTCAGGAGCTTCCATCCTCGTCTGGTCGTTGTCGTCGTGCTCCAACTCCTCTCCTCATTCACCAATCGCAGCTTCTTCCTCGTTCTCCGCATCCTTTGTCTAGTCTACCTCTACTCAACCACTTTCCCTCATACTCTGCCCAGACTGCTCAAATCGAAGAAGGCAATGGCTTCTCTGCTCACTGCTAGTGCTTGTTCTTCTTTTTGTTTTTATTTTTCGTTCAGAAATTTTATTGATTATTGAATGATTGATTGATTATTGAATGTTTAATTGATTATTGATTAGTTGCTCACTGCTGTTGTGATGTATTATACTGTTTTGTGTCTTCTTCACTACTGTGCTGTGTATTTTGTGCTCTGTTATGCTGCGTTTTTCTATTCAATTAAAATTTTTCTTTGAGAACTTAGCTTTGTCACGCTTGACAAATTTTGTCAATTATGAATTTCTTGAAATTGGTATGCCTCTGTAGATTCTAAATAGTGTCCTTCATGTTTTTTATTTCGATAATTTGAGTTGTTTATGAAGCATAGGTCATTGTTATTGCAAATGATTCAGGACCGCTTTTGAAGAATGTATGATGCAAATTACTTGCTGTGTTTGGAGCTGTGTATTAACTAAATTGGTTGATTTGTTATTTTGGTAAACAATCCCGCTACGTTACCAACAACATTTCTGCCAAGATCTGCCAACTTTAATTGCGCTGGACTCTAAGCCCACTTAATTCCAAAAGCCACATCCCCAATTAACCCAGATTAATCCTAATTTCACTAGTTTATCACACTAACCCTAATTTACCCTATACCCTTTTGTTGTTACCGTGGACACACTCCCCCAACCCCCATATCCTTTTCCAGTACCGCATACCCATCAGCCCTGTCGACAGGTCTCCTTGGTGCCGCCTCTTCTTGCCACCTGCGCAGCCCGAGTTGCTCCGCCCACCCGCAAGGACACCGTCGTCTTTAACACCACAACACAACCCCACCGCTGCTGCTATTCATGGAGGTTGATGCCACCGATGCTGGTTCTCACAGAGGTTGATGTTGCCGCGGGAGCCCTTCTTGTCTGAAGGCGTCAACGACGCATCGCCTCCTCCAAGCCGCAACAGCAACCACGTCTGTGTCCCCGCCGCGTCTAGCCACCGACCGTCGCACACCGCTCTTTGCAATCATCCCGGTGTTCTCCAATTGGTTAGTATATTGTTAGGGTTTTTAGTAAAAGTAGCTGTTTCGATTTTGGTATTCATTGTTCTTATGTGATGCTCCTGATTTTTGTTGGATTCATGGATTTTTCATTGATTTTAGTTGGATGTTTCTTCTGAAATAGTTTCATACAATTTCCTTGTAACTTTTTTCTGAATTGCAATTCATTGAGCTCCTTTAGTTCATGCTTATTTTAATGGGAATATAATGTTGTATATTGATTTTAAGGTCAAATTTTGATTATGAACTTTCATGTCATGTAATTTCATTTAATTTCCATTTGCTACTATGTGTTTGTTACTTGGTTATATGTATGTTTAGTGTAACTTTGCTATTTTTAGCTATATACTATGATGAGTTTATTAGCTTTTTAGTTATATGCTGTAATGGAAACAATATAGAATTGGATTTACCAAAAATCTATCATTACTAAACACTAATTTTCTATAATTGTGTGCCTTCTATAGTTCATAGGGATGTGAAGAGCAATAACATATTGCTTGATCATGAGTTTAGGCCTCATGTAGCAAATTTTGGGCTTGCTAAGACCTTGCAACGTGAGGCAGGTGACAGAGATGCTGGTGCTGGTGCCGGTGCCATGTCCAGGGTTGCTGGATCATATGAATACATTGCCCCGGGTAAGTTCTTTGGTAGACTTTTGGGTATTATTCAAATTAAATGATATCACCATTCAAGGAGAAGTAATGACTACCATGAATCATGATAAGTATCTAGCAGCTTAGTTTAGACTATTGGGATGTGTCAATTTAAGTTAAGGTTCAAGTTATTTGTTTTGGGAAGCTTTATTGCTAATATCTACCTAATTGATCCAGTTGCAGAGTATGCTTATACGCTCTATATGCTTATGATGAGATGTTGAATTAGCCATGAATGGCTAGTCTTTGTTTATAACTATGGAAAATTTATTCTGTTGTTGATTTAGGAGCAAAGTCAGAACTTGTAAATGGTTGATTACATGGTGCTTGACATGAATTCCTAAGAGAATGCTTGTTCTAATTTTTCGGGAGATGCATAGATGGAGGAGAAACAAAAGCTTGTGCATTATAGAGAATTCTTTGATAAGACCCTTGCCTCACCTGATCTTACAAATAATGAGATGCTCAAAAAACTTGTTGAAAGCCAACTTGTATGTTCTTCGGGAACGAGAAGTAGAATGTCATAACATTTCTTTGTGTCCTTTGAATTCATTTAGGCAGAAATTGTACTAGCTTAGTAGATCCATTATTTTTTGTTAAATTATTCTATTATAGTTTCTTAAGATGCTTTGTTTGATTAATTAGCATACAAGGAGAAGTTGTTAGAAATGAAGATGGCAGAGATATTTAATTTTTTTGATATGTTAAAGATGCTTCTCCAGATGATATCTTTTTGCTTTTGTTAAACACTTGTTTTGTTTTATCCGGTTAATACTTGGATGTGTCTTCTGTTGGATGTGTCTTCTATTTAAAATTTGTTTGGATGTGTCTTTAATGAATGTATCTTTTGTTGGAAGTGTTTTTAATGGATGTGTCTTCTGTTTAAAACTTATTTGAATGTGTTTTTAATGAATGTGTCTTCTGTTTAGAACCTCGATGTTGTTTTTCAAGACTAGTGAACTTTCTTTGGTTATCTCTTGTAAAAAAATTTTAAGTGTGAATGTGCCTTCTCTATTAAGACATTGATATGTCTTTTTGCATTTGTTAAACACTTATTTTGTTTTAACCGACTAATATTTGGATGTGTCTTTAATTGTTAGATGTCCTTAATAGATGTGTCTTGTGTTTCAAACTTCTTTGGCTGTGTCTGTGATGGATGTGTCTTTTTGTTTAAAACTTGATTGTATATGTCATTAATTTCATAACTACTTAAAATCAGGTAAGATTTAATTCGTTCTGGCGCACCTAATCTAATCTTTGAATACAAGCTCCTACCTTTAGCAAAGAGGACCAACTTTTGATCAAGACCACAAAAATAAATAAGAAATAAATAATGATTTGTCATATAATCTGAACATAATTGACTACAACCCAAAGTTCACGGTTCATAAAACTACACAATAAATTTTAAATTTGAGAAGAATATTATGTCATATTTTGAGGTTGATAATACACGAGCAAACATCATGTATGAATAAAAGGCTTGTAAGCAACACCACTATACATTATAGTTAGCATCTAATTTCATCAAAAATATTGACAGCTTTACAATTACCTATACAAAAAGCAAAAAATTTGATACAAAGGATTTAATTAACATTTTAAAACAAATCAATTAGTTATTATTTTGGTCAGTCTCAGCATCAAAGGGCACCGTAGGGTCTTCATATGGATTAGGATGTCTTGATCTATCTGCTTCAATTGCCCCTCCCAACATATGATCCGCTAATATAGATAAGGAAATTAAATTTGAAGGTTAGTAACTTATGTAATCAAGCACCAACTATATTCCAGAACTTAGAAACATAATCATCAACCTGAATCACTTATCTTCATACCAAAATGAGTCGGACTCCTTAAGCAACAACCAAGTTTCAAATTTTATTTATTATTTGATGGAATATGAATTTAATTTAAATAAAATTTATATTATATTTAATAGTAGATAAAATATCATGAATAGAGAAATAACATTATTGCATAACTATAGTTCTACAGAGTTTCCACAATTTATTTGTAGGTGGTTCCACTTGATCTTCTATTTAATAGATTTTTTAACATGTTTTTTATCTTTTTAATTAACCTTTTTTTTCCTATTAGACCCATGATGACAAGTCATCTTAGCCTAGTTTCACTAGCCTTTTTCTTTTGTTTTCAATAGAATTATGCACTTTCTTGAGCCAAAAGCAAGCCAATTGGGTAGATTTTCATGTTTCCTTTGATTTAATCAACCATGTATGAATTCATGCTATTTCATGAGGTTTTGTGCTATAATTGTCACATATTATGAAAGAATGAATATCTCATGATTTTGAGCATAGCTTTGATGTGTTTGGTTGATTAATGATAGGTGAAGAAAGCTTGGAGAAAGGTTGATGCAAGAAGGAAGGGCTAGGAGGAAGAGAGAACAAAAAGTTTGAGCAAAAGTTTGCCTCAAACTTTAGCTCAAACTTTTGGATTAATTATGAACCAGGAAGTAAAAGTTGGAGCAAAAGTTAGACCCCTAACTTTTTGGCTAACTTTTGGCATGAAAAACACTCCCTGGATGCACAAAAAGTTTGCGCCAACGTTAGACCCCTAACTTTTTGGCTAACGTTGGCGCATGAAAAATACTCCCTGGACTAGCAAAAGTTTGCGCCAACGTTAGCCCCTAACTTTTTGGCTAACGTTGGCGCCATGAATAACCAAGGGGAGGCCAACGTTGGAGTAAAAGTTAGACCCCTAACTTTTGCCCCAACGTTGGTATCAGCAAAACAAGGGTGCTGATGTGAAAAGTTGGAGCAAAAGTTAGACCCCTAACTTTTACTCCAACTTTTACTCAAGCTTTCATGATTCCAACCCGGTTCAATTCGGTTCTTCTCCAAACTCCAAGAGCAATCAACCAAGGCCTCTCTCAACCCAATTCCACCAAGAGCAAAGGCCCAATTGAAGGCTTGAAGACCATTTGAAGAAAGTGTATAAATAGATTTGAATTTAAGTTTTAACGGAGCTTCCCTTTTAGTTTGGCAGAATAGCTTTCTTTTCGGTTTTGCTTGGAGCTCACTTTTATTTTTCTTAGCATTGTTGTTTTAATTCAAGAGAATTTGGGAGGAGAATTGATCTCTCTTCTTCCTTGTTCTTGCCCAGCATTCTTTACTTTTCTTGTCTTGGATTTTGGGTGGAGAGTTGAAGAAATTCTGTTTCAATCTCACCTTGGGATCTTGTTTAATTTTCTGCTTAATTGAATTTCAGTTTCAATTACTTGCTTCTTCATCTACTTTCTTTGCAATTTACAATTTCCTTTGCAATTGTTCTTGTTGGATCTAGGAAGGCATTGAGATCTAGACTTGGTTTTCTAGTCTCTTGGGTCCTGAGATCCGGATTTCCCATTTCCCATTCCCTGTTTACTGTTTTCATGCTCATTTACAATTCTGTTTTTAGATCCGGTTCAATCCAAGTCTTCTTCTATTTCTCTGCTTATTGCAATTTTACATTTCCTTGTTTAATTTCTGCAAATCCAATTCCCAATTTCCTTTACAATTCAAGTCATTTACATTTCTTGCACTTTAAGATTCTGCAATTTACATTTCTTGCGTTCTAAGTTTCTGCCATTTAATTTCTTGTTCTTTAAGATTCAGCACTTTAAATTCCAGTTCTCTTTAATTTCATGCAATTCATCCATTTCCTTTACTTTCTATGCAATTTAAATTCTGCAAATCACAAATCTCTCAACCAATTCTTGATTCGCTTGACTAAATCAACCACTAAACTAAAATTGCTCAATCCTTCAATCCCTGTGGGATCGACCTCACCCCCGTGAGTTATTATTACTTGATGCGACCCGGTGCACTTGCCGGTTAGATTTGGGTGTTTTGGAGAAATTCGTTTCTCTACGAAAATATCCCATCAAGTTTTTGGCGCCGTTGCCGGAGATTGATTAGATTGACAATGATTAAGTGAGGTGGTGATCTAGATCTAGCATTTTTATTTCCTGTTTCTCTAATTTTGACTAACCCACTAACTGTTTGAATTTTTGCTTAAGCTAACTAAAACTTCATTCTAGCAGTAGATTGAAGTGTCACTGATTTGTGTGTTTCTTATGTTCTGCTTGCATGTCAGGTACAAGAAGAAATACACCCATCTTTCATGAACAAGACGAAAGAACTCTTAGAAGGTTAAGAAGAGCTGAAAGAGGGAAAAATATTGTTGGAGAAGAGGAATCAGAAGAAGAATTCCAAGATATGGAGGAACATTCAACCAATCCACCAGGTGGAGCAGACAACAACAATAACAATCCACCCCAGAGGAGAGTTTTAGCCTCCTATACTTTTGCAAATCGTAGACATTGTGGAAGTAGCATCTTAACTCCAAATGTCAATGCAAACAATTTTGAACTAAAGCCACAACTCATCACTTTGGTTCAAAACAATTGCTCTTTTGGTGGAGGACCACTTGAAGATCCGAACCAACACCTATCCACCTTCTTGAGGATTTGTAACACGGTTAAAACTAATGGTGTGCCTCTTGACAGCTACAAGCTATTGCTATTCCCATTTTCTCTCAGAGACAAGGCCACTCAATGGTTGGAATCCTTTCCAAGAGACAGCATCAACAATTGGGATGACTTGGTAACCAAGTTCCTTGCCAAATTTTACCCACCGCAAAGGATCATAAGGTTGAAGACTGAGGTACAAACATTTACACAAATGGAGGCTGAACCCATCCATGAGGCATGGGAGAGATACAAGGCTCTAATCAGGAAATGTCCTCCTGAAATGTTCACTGAGTGGGATAAGCTGCAGAATTTCTATAAGGGCTTAACATTGAAATCTCAAGAAGCTTTGGATCATTCAGCTGGAGGTTCCTTGCAACTCATGAAAACTGCAGAGGAAGCTCAAAATCTCATTGATATGGTGGCTAACAACCAATATTTCTTTGCTCATCAAAGAAACCGCCAACCATCACAAAGAAGAGGAGTAATGGAGCTAGAAGGAGTGGACTCAATCTTGACTCAAAACAAGATGATGCAGCAGCAAATTCAACAACAATTTGAACAAATGGCCAAGAGGATTGATAGTCTCCAAGTTGCAGCAGTTAACACTAGCCAACCATCAACCACATGGGGACAGAATGAAGAAACTCAAGAAGAACAACAACAAGAGCAAGTACAGTATATGCACAACCAAGGACCAAATGAAGTGTATGGTGATACATACAATCCATCATGGAAGAACCATCCAAACCTCAGATGGGGAGATAATCATACCCAAAACCAACAACCATGGCAGAGGAACTCAAACCAAAACAACCCAAGAAGCAACCAAAACCACAACCAGCAGCAAACTAACCAAAACCCCTACAGAAAACCTCAAAACAATTATCCCAACCCCAACCAAAATGCCTACCATCCACCACCCACATCTCATAACCCACCTCAAGTATCACCTGAAGCCCAAAGAATCACTAACTTGGAGGCCGTGATAGACAAAATGTTGAAACACCAGAAAATGATAACCAAGAATCATGAAGCATCCCTGAAGAGCCTAGAGAGACAGATGGGGCAAATCTCCAAGCAGATTTCTCTTGAGAGACCCTCAAGCTCTCTGCCGAGTGACACGATTCCAAATCCTAAGGAAGAATGCAAGGCGATACAATTAAGGAGTGGGAGAACATTGATGAGCAATAATGACACTACAAAGAAGCAAGCAGAGAGCAGCGAAAGTGCAATAGAAGATGAAGAGCAAACAAAGGCAGATGAAGCCAAGGATCAAGTTGTGGTGCCAAACAAGAGAATTGAGAAACTCAAAGGGAAAGACAACCAGCCACACGGTTCAACAGAAGTGACTCAGGGACAGCAGCAAATAGGAAAGAGCATCACACCTCCACTGCCATACCCCCAGAGGCTCAACAAAGAAACCAAGGACCAACAATTTCATAAGTTCCTTGAGACTTTCAAAAAGCTGGAAATCAATATTCCCTTGGCTGAGGCACTTGAGCAAATGCCTCTATATGCCAAGTTTTTGAAGGAGCTTATCAACAAGAAAAGAAGTTGGCATGAGAAGGAAACCATACTGCTCACTGAGGAATGCAGGGCTTTGATTCAAAAAGGGCTTCCCCCTAAGCTTGAGGATCCAGGGAGCTTTTTGCTACCTTGCACCATTGGGGAATTAACCATCACTAAAGCAATGTGCGATCTAGGAGCAAGTATCAACTTAATACCATCCTCCTTGGTAAAAAAGCTGCATATAGAGGAAGTTAAACCAGTACAGATATCTCTAGAGCTAGTAGATAAGTCAACAGTATACCCCAGGGGTATGATTGAAAACCTTCTGGTCAAGGTGGACAATTTCATATACCCTGCAGATTTTGTGGTTCTAGATTCAGAAGGGGATGATGGTGACTCTATTATTCTGGGAAGGCCATTCTTGGCCACTGCTAGAGCTATCATAGACATAGAGGAAGGAGAATTAACTCTCAGAATGCATGACAAAAGTGTCACTCTGAAGGTGTTACCAAAAGCACAGTTTGGTAATGAGAAGAAAAACTATATGGAACTTGACAAGGAAGAATCACAGTTAAAGGAAGAAAGCAACAAGGCGATTCACAACAACATCCCAAGGCAAAAGATTGTGCAAACTGATGAAGAAGTCCAAGAGAATATTGGAGTATTAGCCACTGAAAGGATGAAAGATCCCCAAGGTAAGCCTACGGCCAGAAAAGAAAGGTCAACAAAAGAAAGGATGAAACGCAGAAACAAAACAAAAAAGGGTTGGAAGAACAGGAAGATTCCAACAGAGGGGCTTTCCAAAGGTGACAAAGTGCAACTGACATATCAACAGCTGGGAGCAAGCCAACAGACTGATGACTATTACACTGTCAGCAACATACTCTCATTAGAGCACGCTGAAATTGAACACCAGAGAATAAAGAGGAGGATCACAGTCAGGGGAGACAAGCTGAGGCACTACAATCCTCAACCACCATAAAAGAAAGCCCCAATGTCAAGCTAGTGACAATAAAAGAGCGCTCCATGGGAGGCAACCCATGATTTAAGATTTATGTCATTTTAAATTCAATAAGCTATGATCATCTGAGCATGAAATTTGTTTTCATGGACTAACTCAATGAATGCAAAAAAAAAAAAAATTTTTTTTTCATATGCTAAGACTTCTAAAGTTTGGTGTGACTTCAAGCACACCAAACCAGTGTTACAAATATTTTCACATTATATGCCTAGCATATGACCAAACACTAAGTTTGGTGTTTCTCTTCTCATGAAAAAAAAAATCATGCATCAATGATCATACATTATCTTTTACTGAGACTTTTCAATTAAAAAAGAAATCATATTCTGTGATGAAGGCATCAATTGTGATTTACTACTAGCATCTCACACTTACCCCTTAAGCCAGATACAAGTTTGGTGTTCACCAAACTTTGATGCACGGATTTAGGAACACAATTGATCCTTCATGAGAAAAAAAAAAGAGAGAGAAAAAGGAAAATTATGATGAAAACATTTCTTATAAACATTTGACCAAGAATGACATTGGGATTTCAATTTCACTAGTTGGAGGGAGAAACGCATATTTTCAACTATATGACCAAACATTAAGTTTGGTGTCCTCCAAGGAAAGTCACGGTTCAAATGGATATAAGGAATGATGATTCATATAGTGTTAATGAAAAGAAGCACTATTGCCACGGTTGGATATAGATAATGTGTGTTGTCTTGTTGTGATGACTAAGTGGTCAAAGAACACTTTATGAAAGAGACAAGATAAAGGAAAGCATAGCATGAGGACAAAATCTCATCACATGCCTCAAAAAGAGAATCTGCCACTCCTTGAAATGATCACGGCAGAGACAATTGAAGAAGGAAGCTTTGTCTTCATTCATCTTTACATGCACACCTTTGATTCACATAGTATCTAATTGCATCCCAGCCCTTCATTGTTCATTTAAATGACATACCACCTCCAAGCCATACATGTGACCGAATCCCTGCACTCCAACCATTTAAACTTCCCTTCATCATTTCTCATCATAACAAGCTCGGCCTCAAATTTCATCTTTCTCCAAGACACACATCAAAACCTCTAACATTCTTCACACTCCCTTTAACCTCAAGAGTCTCAAACAACCAAGTGATCATGGCCTCTTCCTCAAGAACCAAATGAAGAAGAGGGAAAGATCCCATGGTGGAGGAGAGCACCCCTGAATATGACCAATGGAGATTCAAATCTCGGTACCATCAGATGCAAATTGAATGGATGAATCAGAAGAAGATATATCCAGAAATTCCATTCTTGCTGCCGGATGATGGATGCCAAGAAATGAAGGACAAAATTCGAAAGAGGAGGTGGGAGGAACTCATATCACCAATCACCCGAATCAATGCTAATATCATAAGAGAGTTCTATGCCAATGTCTCAAGGCTTGACATAAGTGAGGCCCCAACATACAAGAGCTATGTGCGGGGAGTGGAAGTAGATTTTAGCTCGGATGCAATCAAGAAAGTCTTGGGACTAAAATCAGTTCGCTTTAGTGAACCGGGATATCACCAAAGGGTAAATGGTGATACGGATTATGATGGGATTGCTAGAGATATTTGTATGGAGAACTCAGAGTGGGAAGGAGATGACAAGAATAAATACAAGTATTTGAAGAGAGTTAACCTTACCCCGGAAGCAAAGGGATGGTATGAGTTGTTGAAGAGATCAATTCTGGGCACAGTAAACACCTCAGAAGTTAACAAGAATAGAGCTATTATGTTGCATTGCATAATTGTGGGAGGAGAGGTAAAAGTTCATAAAATTCTGGCAAAGGACATTCAAAAGCTTGCTGAGAAGAATTCGGCCGGGTCTTGGTTGTACTATCCGAGTACCATTTGGAGGTTGTGTGCAAAAGCTAAAGTGCCAATGGAAGAGGAGAATCCAATGTGGTTAAGCCAAGGCATGCCTATAACCATTGAGAGAATGATGATGGCTCCTGAAGCACATCAAGGCCGAAGACCACATGGAAGAAGGGAAAGAGAGGAACCAATGGAGGGAGAAGAATTACAAGAGGAAGAAGAGCCACAAGAGGAGGATGAACAGCAGCACATTCCTCTACATAACAATCTGGACATGACTCAAATGCAGGAAGCAATTGGAAGATTATCACAACAGTACATGAGAATTCAAGAAAGGCAAGAGGAATACCACTCACTATACATGAAAAACCAACAAGCACAAGAAGAACGGGAGCTAAGAATGATGAACAAACAAAGTGAATTCAAGTCAAGATTCCTTGTGATGCAAGAAGAACATGCTTTTCAAACTCATGAATCATTTGGAAAGTTGGAACAAATGCAAGCTGAAAATTTGAGGGCTCTCAAAGAGTTCACAACACTCCAAGATGCAAGATATGAAGTCCAAGCCGACTACAACATAAATAGTCAAATCAAGCTGAACTATATTGGAGAGCATCTGCACAACATGGATCCAGCTTTTCCAACTTTTGATGAATTCTTCAAAAGGAGAAGTGAGATAGAAGTAAGCAATGCAATGAAGCTTGAAGATAGAGTAGAGGAAGCAATGAATAGAGCTGGTTTCTGGCGGGATCAACAGACAACAGACATGGACACAGGGAACACCAGCAACCAGGTGTATGAAAGAAGAAAGAAAAAGCATGACAAATAAAAGGTGGACTTGCTCCTTGTTCAACACTAAGAAAGCATGCATTATGTCTGTTTTAAGTGGTCCTTGCATCTTTAAGTAGTTGTCATAATTAATAGTATTTGCATCTTGTTTGTTTCTCTTAGAATAAGTAAGCTAGTCTATGTGTGTGCTTGTATGTTTACTCTCACTGAACAAAAAGCATGCTTTGTCCCCTGCATTTTCAATTCAATAAAAGAAATGTTTGAATGTGAAGTGAGATAGTTCTCTGTTAGATAGAAGTAAAATAAAAGTAAGTGGTGGTATATGTGTGATTGTATAGCAGCTCACCTTTAATGAATAAGAACACTAGGATGTCTCATCTTAAGTAGAAAGTAGCTACTGTCTATGAATCTCAATCAAATAAAAATCCTTGGTTAGAAAGAAAAACAAAAAGAAAGAAAAACAAGGGGAGAAAAAGAAATAGCCAAAAAGTGGCAGAACAAAAGAAAAACAAAAAGAAACAAAGCTGGACACCAATAGCTTGAACCTTAGAATATATGCATGTGGTGTCTTTGTATTAGGATCTGCTTGGATTATTAAGCTCTTTGGAGTGCATCAACACTTGATGACTTAGGTTAACTAACCCGGGATCATCAGCTGAAAGTCCACTATCAAGAGCAACCTAACTACAAGGCATTTAGTAGCCCAAAGAGGTGCTGGGCATCAATGTTCTAAGAAGGAATGTGAGCCAAGTGTCTATAGTGAATAATGTGTCAAGTATAAAGAAAAGGAAATGAACTTGCTACACATGACACTCAAACAAAGCTTATGAACAAGATAATAGCCAAGGATAAAGGAACAATGAGAGGTCACAGCAGTATGTTACTTGAAGCTTGAAGGAGACTTTCTAAGTTTAAGAATCAATAAGAGGTGAGTGTGTGCATATCCACATAAAACCCCATGAACTACCAATAACACTCTACTAGCATGAACATCCTCTTCCATTTCATTCTTTCTTCTCAATAAATCATTTCTTGCTTGGGGACAAGCAAGCTTTAAGTTTGGTGTTGTGATGACAAGTCATCTTAGCCTAGTTTCACTAGCCTTTTTCTTTTGTTTTCAATAGAATTATGCACTTTCTTGAGCCAAAAGCAAGCCAATTGGGTAGATTTTCATGTTTCCTTTGATTTAATCAACCATGTATGAATTCATGCTATTTCATGAGGTTTTGTGCTATAATTGTCACATATTATGAAAGAATGAATATCTCATGATTTTGAGCATAGCTTTGATGTGTTTGGTTGATTAATGATAGGTAAAGAAAGCTTGGAGAAAGGTTGATGCAAGAAGGAAGGGCTAGGAGGAAGAGAGAACAAAAAGTTTGAGCAAAAGTTTGCCTCAAACTTTAGCTCAAACTTTTGGATTAATTATGAACCAGGAAGTAAAAGTTGGAGCAAAAGTTAGACCCCTAACTTTTTGGCTAACTTTTGGCATGAAAAACACTCCCTGGATGCACAAAAAGTTTGCGCCAACGTTAGACCCCTAACTTTTTGGCTAACGTTGGCGCATGAAAAATACTCCCTGGACTAGCAAAAGTTTGCGCCAACATTAGCCCCTAACTTTTTGGCTAACGTTGGCGCCATGAATAACCAAGGGGAGGCCAACGTTGGAGTAAAAGTTAGACCCCTAACTTTTTCCCCAACGTTGGTATCAGCAAAACAAGGGTGCTGATGTGAAAAGTTGGAGCAAAAGTTAGACCCCTAACTTTTACTCCAACTTTTACTCAAGCTTTCATGATTCCAACCCGGTTCAATTCGGTTCTTCTCCAAACTCCAAGAGCAATCAACCAAGGCCTCTCTCAACCCAATTCCACCAAGAGCAAAGGCCCAATTGAAGGCTTGAAGACCATTTGAAGAAAGTGTATAAATAGATTTGAATTTAAGTTTTAACGGAGCTTCCCTTTTAGTTTGGCAGAATAGCTTTCTTTTCGGTTTTGCTTGGAGCTCACTTTTATTTTTCTTAGCATTGTTGTTTTAATTCAAGAGAATTTGGGAGGAGAATTGATCTCTCTTCTTCCTTGTTCTTGCCCAGCATTCTTTACTTTTCTTGTCTTGGATTTTGGGTGGAGAGTTGAAGAAATTCTGTTTCAATCTCACCTTGGGATCTTGTTTAATTTTCTGCTTAATTGAATTTCAGTTTCAATTACTTGCTTCTTCATCTACTTTCTTTGCAATTTACAATTTCCTTTGCAATTGTTCTTGTTGGATCTAGGAAGGCATTGAGATCTAGACTTGGTTTTCTAGTCTCTTGGGTCCTGAGATCCGGATTTCCCATTTCCCATTCCCTGTTTACTGTTTTCATGCTCATTTACAATTCTGTTTTTAGATCCGGTTCAATCCAAGTCTTCTTCTATTTCTCTGCTTATTGCAATTTTACATTTCCTTGTTTAATTTCTGCAAATCCAATTCCCAATTCCCTTTACAATTCAAGTCATTTACATTTCTTGCACTTTAAGATTCTGCAATTTACATTTCTTGCGTTCTAAGTTTCTGCCATTTAATTTCTTGTTCTTTAAGATTCAGCACTTTAAATTCCAGTTCTCTTTAATTTCATGCAATTCATCCATTTCCTTTACTTTCTATGCAATTTAAATTCTGCAAATCACAAATCTCTCAACCAATTCTTGATTCGCTTGACTAAATCAACCACTAAACTAAAATTGCTCAATCCTTCAATCCCTGTGGGATCGACCTCACCCCCGTGAGTTATTATTACTTGATGCGACCCGGTGCACTTGCCGGTTAGATTTGGGTGTTTTGGAGAAATTCGTTTCTCTACGAAAATATCCCATCAACCCAAATAGAACCTTCTTATCAAATACTATTAGGCAGTGTTTGAAAAGCTCATCTCTAAAAGTAATGTAAAGAAATAAAGTTGGGCAGAAATAGCTCAATGATTTAGCAATTAATGGAAATGCATCTTTGAAAAAATTAAAGAAATTGCTCCTTCATTCATGGCCTCATGTGTGATAACATTATTCTTAATATTTTGTACAAGAGAAAGTAATTAAAGTAATTATCAGAAATTAGATTCATGGTTTATGGCAACTGTTCATCTTTCAGCTGAAACAGAAGAATATACTTATATCATAGAAATGTTTTAATATTATAAAGCTTAAAACATGATAAAAACAAAAATTTCTCTAACATTTTTATCACAAACTATAAGTAAATACAGCTAACTATAATTACCTATTTATAAATGATACTTTTTAGTACATTAGCAAGAATTTGCAATATTTCTAGCATGTTTGATCCTATCTCTCTATCTGCTTTCATTGGTCATTAGTTGAGAAAAAACTTGGCTAGAACTTATGTCAGAATAGCCTTTATCAGATCGATAATTTATGTCAATTTAAAAAAGGATCATAACAGATTGATAATTAAGGAGTTAAAAACACATTCTAAAACATAAAACTTTCAATCTAATTTATAATATCCACATCTTTAATTCGGCAAAATATTCATGATTTTTGACCAGGCAACAACTTCACAACAAAGGTAAAATCATATTCCAAGAATAATTGCATACCTAAATCTTCATTAGCAACAACATAACACAAAATCAACAAACAGTGAAAATTTCAAAATGAACCAACAACCAGAAAAAAATAATAAAATCATGAATTTCGACACAGATCCACCGACTGCCACACTCATCATCATAGTCTATAATAGACACAACATGTATATTATAACAACCAAAACAATTAAAAAATAAATTGATTTTTAAATTAAATTAGAGAAAAAAGAAAGAAATCGGAAAAGAAAAAGTAAAAGAAGATGAATTGGCTCACCGGAAAGGAAGTAGAAAGGATTGAGAAGGTGGATACGAGAAAGAGGAAACAGCGCTTGCAGAGAGCACCTTGCAGCGATGGAGATTGATTGCGGAGGGCATCAGCGCTGTGCAAATGATCGTCGAGGTGGAGGCCGCGGAGGCGCAAAGGCGGGCTTGGCCTTGGGTATGCAAGCCGCGAGCGGCGAGGATGCGACAGTCGAGCAGCGTGGATGCAAGTGACGCAGATTAGCTGGCGGTGCGACGGGAGAGTGGTGACGTGCACGGCGCACTGCAGAGGCGGCGATGCAGTGGTCTGCGCAATGGAAGCCAGGGCACTTCCGAAGCTGCGATGAGAAGGGGGTGGAGACGTTTATGGGACGGTTACTATTTGCCTAATCCTTATCTTTCAAATTCTGTTTAATACTAATTATTTAAAGTTTGTTTTTAAAATTTAAAATTAATAATTAATTGTTGTTGGTAAAACTTGGCAGACTCTAACTTGGTTTTCTATATTTTTCCTTTGGTAAAGGATACAAAAGATAAAGAAATCACTTAATAAAATTAGGTTCTGTTATGATTAGTTATGTCTGGTATATCAGTTAAGGTTAGTTTTGTTAAAAAGGAGTCTTGGGATGAGTCTTGAATCTATATAAGCAGAGTCTTAATATATGTGTGTGTGCGTGCGTGCGTGCGTGCAAACTCAATAGCGTTGTTAATATGTCCATTTTCTAAATAGCAATTACACAGTATTCTAGCATTTCAAGTTTTTCTTTCTTTTGATTCTTCGTTCTGTTTCTTTCAGCAGAGCTTGTTCATGATCATCCACCAAGATCACTTCAGGCCATGTTAAAATTGTGAAACTATTACTTGTTCATTATAATCAATCTTATGTTTATCCTTACTAATTTTTGTTAATTTTTGTGCTAACAATTTTATTAAAATTGTGCATAAATTGTGACTGTCTTAATAATATAATGAGTTTTATATTGTTATTAATTGATGAGATCAAAGGTCATTTAACTTTTGAATTTATATTTTGACAAGATTTAAGATTTTGGTTGATGTAGTATTTTAAATTGGGATGATGATTTAAAGTTTATATTAGACGTTAATTTATTTTAATGTGCTTATTTATATTTTATTTATTATTTTATTATAAAACGGTTATTTCCACGGTTGAACTGATTAGATCAATAAACCAGTTATTAGAACGGTTCGATGATCGATCTAGTTTTCAAAACCTTGGCAATACTTAAGATTGGAAATCGTCGAATTGACAACAAAAATATTTTGTAGTCTAATTTGTCATATTATTTTTTTCTAAAGATAGAAATTCTGAGTAAATATAGTCCTTTAAAATGAGAAGCAGCCCGCCTTTAGCATTTAAAGTCTTTGACTCTTTATTGTCCTTCCCAACTTGGCATATTCCATCTTAATCCAACTTGGGTTATATGTTGCATCCGAGTTTAAACTTTGGCACATTGAATATGAACTTTTTAGTATTATATTTTGTGTGGGTGAGTGTGTAGTGTAGGTCTATTGTAGTGTAATACTTAACATTGCAAATTGTCCAATCTATCAAACCAAACATACAAAAAATTGTTTTGTAGTCTAATTTGTCATATTCTTTTTTTTCAAAAATAAAAATTTTGAATAAAGTATTATTTTTGTTCATAAAATTTAGAATTTCAATAATTTTATTTATTCATAAATAAAATTAACTTTGTAACTATATAAAAGTTTGAAATATTAATAAATCTACACATAAATAAATTAATGTTTGAATACTTTTGTCGCGTAAAAAATTATCTTTTGTGAATACAAAACTAATTTCGTTAGTATTATCAATGTTTTAAAATTTTATGTCTAAAAATGATCATTTTTGTTATATTCAACCAAGGAATGAATGCATTGTCCAAACTTCAGGACATTAAGAAAGAATAGTTATCCAAGAAATTGATAACTAAAATTATGTTGGAGTAACCAAAGATAGAGGTTGCTCATACTCGAATGCCTTCATCAGAACAAACGTGTCAATTGACCATATGTTAAGATATCACTACAAGAAAAAAGATTTTTAGCGATAAACTTTTAATGGCAATAGTATTATTGCCACAATTTCTCTTTTTAAAACTATTATTTAGCGATAATTATATATTTACCATTAATACTATAAATTATAATGGCCATTTCAACTATTGCCACTAAAAAAAAGGCTAAAATTTAAAAAATAACCAAAAAACAAAGGGACCTAAACCAAAAACACTCTTTATTAGCACAATCTGAGCATGCTTCTAATTGTTTAGTTAGGGTTTGACCTCAATGAGATTTAAGGGATTTTATGTTTAAATGAGGTTGATTTTAAGAGAGTAAACAAGAAAATCTTAACCCTAAAATAACCGATTGAATTAATTATTATGCAGTTTTTTAGATCTTGAAAAGCCATAAGGTGAATTCGATGGAAAAGCATGTGCAGCCATTGAGCAGAGTATATGATTTGAGGTGGATGGACAATACAAGTTAAACTAGAACTTGTAGTATATGATTTGAATATTTTCCCGTGCTTCACTATTTGTGAATGACTTATATATGGTTTGCTTTGACGTAGGCAATGATTCTTCATGCTTCCAGATTAGTTGCTCTATAGAATTTGAATATTTCAGCTTATTCCTAGATATTCGTACAGTAGCAAAAGTTCAAGTATGGATCTTTATTATATTCCATCATATTATTCCATTTTCAGATATCTTGAACTAACAAGATTCTTATTTCAGGTGTTAGGTTCTAATTATCTTAGTGTGTTACTTGAGGCTATTGATATAAGGTAACAAAATTTCTTTTCCAAGATGGTGTGCCTAATAATGTTGTTGATGATAGAGATTTACATACTATTCTCAACTATTAATTATACTTCTTGTGTTGAAGCTTTTAAGCTGAATATGAGTAATAAACTGCTGAGCACAAAATGCTTTGGAATATTTTTTAATGTAAAATTGTAAATTAGCTTGCCGTTTGATTCATCTAATCTTTTTAATACATTTTTGTTACTTCTAATTGGGTTGATCTTTCTTTTCCGGGCACCAAAATTAACAATATAATTGAATTATGTGTTTCTTAATTTTTCATATATTCCTGACATTAGGATATAATATTATAATCTTTAATTACCTAATTTATTTATTTTGAAATGAATTCAATTTAATTCACTTCAAACTTGTTGTTTCAAATGGGCTTGCAGCAGGTTAATGAATTTGTTCTCCTTCATGGTCCTTTATGGCTAACAAAGCTAAAGAAGAGCCTAACACTGCACCTTCTTTTGATCGGTGGCTACAGTTTGTTTCTATTATAATTATAATTTGTTCTTGTTGGTCTTGTTGTAAGTTTGAATTAAATTTGTTCTTTCTTAAGTTATGGCTACAGTTTGTTTCTATTATAATTATAATTTGATCCTTGTTTTTGGTACATTTTTATTATTATTTATCTTGAACATAACATTAGGTATTTGATTTTGATGTCTTTTGCATACTAGTGGATCATTATATGGTGCATTAATTGGTTCTGTTTTGGCCTTCAATGTTGCTGACTTCCTAGGTAATTATCCCTCTAACTGGTTATCATTTTATATATCCCCTTTCCTGGGGAAGTTTATGACAAACTTCAATTTTAGGTAGAAGAAGGGAGCTGATTTCAGCGGCATTGTTATATCTTGTCGGAGCACTCGTAACAGCACTAGCTCCAAATCTTCCTATATTGGTGATAGGGAGATTTGTTTATGGTATAGGAATTAGATTGTTGATACATCTAAGTTTATATCTATTAATTTCTGCTTTATCAGGGTAGAAAAACCATGTAGGCAATTTGAGGTGTAAGATTTACTATTGTCATATACAAAAGTAAATGATCTTTGGGCCTGCACCAGCACCTAATGCCTTAGAAGGGTGTATGACCAAATGGGTAGAGAATATAATTTACTGAATTTGTTGGAAGAACTTAGCTTCAATACTTGCTTTAGGATAGAAGCCTTTTAGCATTGAGCACTATATATATACTGCAATATGAGGCAATAAACTTAAACTCTATCTCAGTATCCACTCTTGTATTTTTTAACTTTTTTTTCTCTAATAAGGTTTTGCCAATAATAATAATAAAATAAGTATATCTGCAGTTCTTTGCACAAGCTGGATTTCTATGCCCTGCTTTGAGGAACCCATCAGATCACTTCCTTAGGTGCATCAATTCTGACTTTGACAAAGTCAAGGCCACTCTTAAAGGCCCCATGAAACTCAGGGTATTCATTCACTTTATTTACACCATAGGATTGGTAGACTAAAAGATACTAAAATCAGAATGATAAATACTTTGATCTCTATATATGCATGTGTAGGTATTCAGATCATGCACCAGAAGATGTTCCAGAAGTATTTCACAGCACCCTGCGAGATTTGCAGCTTGATTACATAGATTTATACCTTGTACGTAATACTACAAAGTCTATGCCTCCATCGGTTTAAAACTCAATGTTTGCTTTGTCCAAATAATTTTTTTTTTACAAAGATAGAGTGAAAATGTCGTAGAAATCCCCAATATATAAGAGTATTAGTTACCAATAAGCAACAGTTAGTAGTAATAGAAAGTCACAAAAAAAAATAATGTGTTTGGAACATATATCACAGAATTAGAATTAGAATTAATTTGATTTCAAAATTAAATTTTTGTTTTAAATAAATAAAAAATAGAAATTGAATTAATCTATAAATCTCATAGATTTACATTTCTAACTAAACATAAATTTCTTTATTTTTATATATTTTGATTAGAATTGAAACGAATTACTACATTAAAAATATGATAAAATCATTCATTTTTATCCTTTAAATATTAATATAATTGATTTGATTTAAAATTAATGAAGTTCGGAAATTATGAGGTGAGAGAAAAAGTTGAAACATTTACACTAACGATTTATAATTCTGGTTTTCTTAAGATTCATTGGCCTATTAGAGTGAAGAAGGGAAACTTAGGACTTCCAATGAAGGCTGAAGAAGAAGTGGCATTAGACATACCTGCCACGTGGAAGGCAATGGAAGCACTGTATGAGTCCTTAATCTGGTGCATGATCTGAACACCTACACATGTATATATAAGTAGTTAAATGTGTATAATAATAAAATTAGGATGATAAATACTTTGATCTCTCATCTCTTGTCAAAAAGTTTTAATATATCTATAAAGGTATATTTTTGGAGTAAAAATTTTTAACTTCTATATTAAGTGTACACAAAAAAACAATCAACAAATTAGCTATTCTTATAAATATATATTGAGATACAATATACATACGAAAGATAAGTTAAACAACAACTTATTTAATGACTAATTTTTAGTATGGATATAGCATTTTTGAAGTGTTCTCAATCTCCATTTCATTTAGAGGCACTCATCAGATCTCTAACCTTTTGTGTTACCTTTAATTTTTCTTGTTATAAAACTCATCATAATAATTTTCTATAAATGAGACGTGTTATTTGTACATTTATTTTATGCATTAACAAATGTGATCAATCACTTTGAGGCAAGTGATGATCCCCTTGATAAGATAACTACTATTGAAGCTATTGAACTCTCAATGAGTACTACCGAACTTTATCAAGGCGTAAGGATGGTAGATTATTGGATGAGGAGTCTGCAAAAGCAGTGGTAAAATTTATGAATTTTATCTTCTTCTTGTTGTGATTGAAAAGTATAAAAGAACTAAATCATGTATTTATTGTGCTTTGAGGGCTATGTACCATTGCATATTCTGTACCTTTGGACTTGAAAATTTGCTCTCTTTAACTGCCTTTTAAGTTATGAATAAATAGTAATTAGGGTGCTCTATCTGCTGCTGCTGCTCATGCTGCTTAAGTTGTAGTATAGATGTTGAGACATAGATTATGGCTCATGTTTCAGTTCACTTATTATATATCATTTCTTTTATTTTAAATTAAAAAGTAGCTAAATGGCACTTGTGTGTCAAATGTTTATGTGTAGGTTAATACGACTGCATTTCTATATATTATACCAACTGCTCCTTCATTGGCATCACTGCAACTGCTCTGGGACTCATAGTTGGTGGCCTTGCTGCAACATTGGTCTAGAAGAATTGAGCATATTTTGGCTTTTTTTGTTTTTTTTTTTTATTTTCTACAAAATGTATTCAAAGTCAATGAAAAGACAAACAAACTTCTATTATGTATTGACAAATACGATTTTTAATATTCTAACTTGTTAAAAGGAGCATTTTAATAGAAAGCTTATTTTAAATTTTTATGGTCAAAATTCAAATGCAAATTATCATCATCATCATTATTATTATTATTATTATTATTATTATAGAAAAAATATAGGTTGTTAGTTCTAATTAATAAAGTGAGTATAATTAAAAAAAAGCCTTTAAGATTTTAGCGGCAATAGTAATGGCAGCTAAAAGTAAATAATATTATAATTTTAGAATTTTTTTAGTGGCTATATAAATTGCCGGTAAAATAGATTTTAGCGGCAATAGTAATGACAACTAAAAGTGAACAATGTTTCCATCTTAGAATTACTTTTAGTGGCTATATAAATTGCCAAGAAAATGGCCACTAAAAGTTATATACTTTTTGCGGCCATTAAAATGGTCTTTACCGACAAATGTTATAATGGCCACTAAAACCTTTTAGCGACGAAACATAAGACGGCTAATGTCTAATTGCCGGTAAATATATTAGCGGCTATTTTTATTGCCGCTAAAAGTAAAATAAATGGCCGCTAAAAGTGATTATTTTTGTAGTGTATAAATAAATATATAAATAATTTTTTATAATTAAAAATATGAAATCTATGTACATTATTAAAAATATTTTGTATATTTTAAATATTTAAAAAATTTGATATTACTATAAATATTGAATTTTGTATATTGTATATAATTTTTTTATAAGAAATAGTCAATTTATTTAAATAATGTTTTTTAAATAATTTTTAAAAAAATTATCAAACCTCTTAATAGATTTTAAACTAGATTAAATTAAATAATAAAATTAGGCATAATACTTAAAAAAATTATAATTATAATAGACTATAAATTCATATTAGTTAATTAAATGATAAATATAATATATTTTTATTTTTAAAATTCAAAATTAAAATAAAAGAACTAATTACTTGAGTGTGACTCTGATGTACAGATACAGACACAGGACATGACACGATACGATACAAAACATGCGGACACACGAGTTTTAAATTTTTATAAAATACGGGAACATGACACACACACACACACATATATATATATATAAATTAGTTTTTTAACTATTTTTAATATTTTTTAATTATGTACAGTATTTAAAATATTATTATTTTAATAAATAATAATATATACTATTTCTAAACTTATTTTGAGAATACAAATTAAGAAAAAGGTTGAACACACTGATACGTGATGATATTTAAGTATGTCTAAATATGTCTAAAGAATTTTTTTCTTTTTATTAAGACACGATTGGACACTGCAGACATGTATCAGACGAATGTCAAAAAATATCGTATCTAAAATATATCTGATAGATAAATTCAATCAGTGAAGTATTCATAATTTATAAGTGTGACTTAATTATTCATCATCTACGTAGTAAAATAATGATTGAGAGTTAGAATCTTACTTTAAATATGATAAATACTCCATATTTAATAGTTTGCATTTAAGTAAATGATTCACAATGAGTAAATTAATTTACGTGTATTTATATCTTAATAATTATTTCTATATAAAAATTATTCTAGTTTTTTTTACATAAATAGACCATTTTCTTTATAAAACTTTATTTTGGATCAGATTAAATTAATTTATTTGTTTACAAATGCCAACTAATCGAGATTTCTAAAACCATAAATGAAGAAAAGATCAAATCAAGCAAAAAACGAGAGTGGCAAAATGATTATATAAAAGAAAAAAGAAGTCCCCCGTGTTACAACATGCCGAAGAGTTTTTTGCATCTAGTAGTATAATGATAATAGTTACTTTTGGTTTTTTAGTTAAATTAATGTATATGACTAAATCCCTCATATATACTATACATATACATTACATATATAATTATTTTAGAAGAGTGCTAGGGGACAGTGACTTTTATATTTTGTAATTATTAATTGGCTATCAATAATATTTTTAATTGTGTGAGATTAAATTTAATAGTGTAAAATCATTTAATTTTTTTTATGATTAAATAATACTGACCAACTTTTAAAAAAATTACTAACCCCAAAACTTTTTCATTATTTTATAATACTAAATATGTATTCTGTTGTGGTGACTAATTCTTTTAGATTTATGTAACATAATCCATATGACCAATAAACATTGCTTGACCGACAAGTAGAGATAAACAATGATTTTAATAGAAAACTTTCGAGATTAAATCTAGAGAGTGATGCTAAGATGTTGTTAATGACTCCCGAAAATTTTCAAATTAGATCACAGAAAAAAATAAATAGTCAATTGTGAATATATAATATCAAATAACATGAAGCCAAATATTTTCTGGAAACCAAAAAAAATGATACAAATTTCTTAAAATTTTCAATCAAATAATCTTCATACAAAACAAATCTAATTTAACAATTAAACAGATAAAAAAATTAATCTTTTAATAAAAGATATAAAAATATAACTAAATTTAAAATAAATTGATTTTATTTTATCTTAAATCTGTATCTATTTATTTTTAAACAAAAATATTCTATAATTACTAAAAATCAATTAATATGTGTCTATGTATATTTATATATGCAATTTCATATTCTTTCAAAAAAATAATTAATGATTAAAATAATTAAATCTTATATAATTATTTCAAAGTGTTACTTGAAATTAGATGATAATTGGACATGAGATCTAAATATTTTTGGTAAGCGTTTCGACTTTTTTTTCGAATCAGATTTTTATAATGTCCTCCTCGCCTAGACAGTGGTGGGAGTACTTGAGTTAGCAGGAGCTTAGCATGTTTAGAAATGAATTGTATTAAAATACTTGAATATTGAGATATTTACTGAGTTATAAATGAGACTTGATATTTTTTTAGGATAACTTTAAATGATCATAGATGATTATTTCTCTTGTAGAATAAGAAATTACTTCTCTGTTTGAGGTGTTATCACCTTAGTATGACAACTAAAATAGTAAAGGTAGTATTTAGTTTGCCTTCAAGTCGGATCGAACTCGTGTGGAATAGAATACACAAATTAGACTCGTTTCTGTCAAGCTGAGTATAGACTAATGTGAAAGTCATTCGCTAATCTGTGGATTTAAACTGGACTATCATCAACCCCATAGTTCTAAAAATTGAACTGGATTGATTGGTTCAATTGGATTAATCAAGAATCAATCTTCTCTCCGATTCGATTCATGTAAAAATTTATCTGCAAAAAATCGACAAAAAAACTGACAAAACCAATGAAAAATCGACGAATCGCTTAAACGGATATGATTTTCCGGTTCGAATTTGGAGAAAAAATCTCTTTATATCAAACAGATAAAAGAAAATAAAAGTTAAAGAGAGAGAAAAAAGTGAAGAGAGAAGACCGAAAAAAAATTACAAGAACAAGAAAGAAATTAGAATAGATTGGTCCAAAGTTTAAAGTTTCAATTATGAAGCTTGAAATGCAGCTGAAATACTACTACTGAAGGAAATAAAAATAACTGCAAGTGAAAAGAAGGGATGAGAATGGCGCTACAATTTTTTTTTTTAGTTTGTACTAGGGTATCTATTAGGTTGGAAGTCTAATGACTAATTTTTCGAGTATAGCAGAGGCACAAAGTGGATGACCCTCTCAAACAAGCAAGTTCCATTCTTATTCCCTAGTGAATATCGAACACTGAAAAAATGGTTAAAAATATAAAAACTCTCATCTATTTATGTCAATCTGCGTTGGTACGATGCTACAAATTAGAGTTTTTTAAATTTAGCTCTTTTTTTTTTTGGATCAGGTGGACTGGACAACCCCCAATCCAAAATACAACACATATCTACACACTCCTCAGATACTTGCCAATTTTTTTTCTCAATTACAGTTAGTAAAAGTTAAGCCTGAGACCTTTAAGATAGAGAAAGAACAAAATACCGTGTGAACTAAGACTCATTAGCGATTTAGCTCATTTATATGCTAGTAATTCATATCTCAATGGGCCTACTTAATTGAGACATGAGGGGGCGCTCTAATGTGATTATGCAATTTAAATTTTAGTGGGTCAGCCCATGATTTTACATAAGTCATTGGTTCAGGAAACAAATTCACATTCCAAATATTGTTGAATTTGTTAATGCTACTTTAAAGGTCAATCACATCATTTAACAATTGGGCCCATTTCCATTTATTTACGTGGACTATTAATTCCTCAAGTTCTTATTTATTTAACACAAATGTAAAAAAGTATTTTCTGTTGTGAAATGAAAGATATATATAATAGAGATGTACAAATAGAAGACTCTAGTATTAAAATAATTAGCCCAATAATAATTTATATATATATATAATAATATTATATGTTGTAATGTGTATATATATACAAAGATAGAAAGAAGTATTAAAAATAAAGAGAGAGAGAATCGCATCTGTTTATTGTTGCAATCTCAATATAATAAAGATGGTTAATATTGCTATTAATATTATATGTAAAGAGTAATAGAAAATAGAATTTAAAATACTTATAAAATAAAAGAAGAGGAAGAATTGTAATAGTAATATAAGGAGAAGGGTATTTGATTGTAACATAAAAGAGGATTTATTTGTATGAGAAGGAAGGAAGGATAATATATTTATTCTGTTGTTGTTGTAATATATGAATAGAAAAGAACTTTTGTACGTAGAAAGAAAGAGAAGATTTTGTATTTGTATTATTGCTTGTGTGTAATTGTTAGAGGCTTAAGCCTCTATTTATACACGTACATTAGGTAACTTTTTCAACTTCATATTAAATGAAGTCATTCTTGAGAAACTATATATCATGGAAAATGGTCATCCACGTAAGGTATGATAAAGTATCCTTATCACAACACTCCCCCTTCGATGACCATTTAGGATTATGCCTCGTTAAAACCTTACTAAAGAAAACCCAATGGGAAAAAAAACTTTAGTGAAGGAAAAAGAGTACAAAATCTTTTGTGATGGGGACTGCCTCATTAAAAACCTTGTCAAGAAAAACCCAATGGGAAAAAAACCTAACCAAGGAAAAAAGAGTACAGTCTCCCCCTCTTGCCGACATCATTTAATGTCTCGAAATCGGCGCATCCCAATCTCATGTACCAATCTTTCAAAGGAGGATTTTGGGAGTGACTTTGTGAATAAATCTGCCAGATTGTCACTTGAACGGATCTGTTGGACATCAATTGTCCCTTGATTTTGATGGTCATGAGTGAAGAAGAATTTGGGAGAAATATGCTTTGTTCTATCACCTTTGATGTATCCACCCTTAAGTTGAGCAATGCATGCTGTATTATCTTCAAACAGGACAGTTGGAGTTATCTTATGATCAATCAGTCCACATGATGACATAATATATTGAATCAAACTCCTCAGCCAAAAACACTCGCGACTAGCTTCATGAATCGCCAGTATTTCAGCATGATTAGAGGAGGTTGCTGCAATCGTTTGTTTCGTAGACCTCCATGATATAGCTGTACCACCATATGTGAACAGGTATCCTGTTTGAGATCTCCCTTTATGTGGATCAGACAAGTATCCAGCATCTGCATAGCCAACTAATTGTGACTTGGATCCATAGGGATAAAACAAACCCATATCAACCGTCCCATGAAGATATCGAAAAATTTGTTTGATTCCACTCCAATGTCTTCTGGTTGGAGAGGAACTATACCTTGCTAGTAAATTCACCGCGAATGATATGTCAGGTCGCGTATTATTAGCAAGATACATTAGTGCTCCAATGGCACTAAGATATGGTACTTCAGGACCAAGGATATCTTCATTTTCTTCTTTAGGACGGAATTGATCCTTTTTCACATCTAAAGATCTTACAATCATTGGGGTACTTAATGGATGTGACTTATCCATATAAAATCTTTTCAAGATCTTTTCTGTGTATGTTGTTTGATGAATAAAGATCCCACTTTTTATATGCTCGATCTGCAGGCCGAGACAAAATTTAATTCTTCCAAGATCTTTCATCTCAAACTCTTCTTTTAGAATTTTTATAATTGTTGGAATCTCTTCAGGAGTCCCAATGATATTTAAATCATCAACGTACACAGCAATTATAATGAATCCAGAAGCAGTTTTCTTTATGAAAACACACGGGCATATATCATCATTCTTGAAACCGTTTTTGGCCAGATACTCAGTAAGACGATTATACCACATTCGTCCAGATTGCTTTAGACCATATAAAGATCTTTGCAATTTGACTGAGTATAACCCTTGCGAATATTCATTGGATGGTTTAGATATCTTTAGTCCTTCGGGGACTTTCATATAGATATCCCGGTCTAATGAGCCATATAAATAGGCTGTTACCACATCCATTAAATGCATATGCAGTTTATGATATGCAGATAAACTGACCAAATAACGCAATGTTATCGCATCAACTACTGGGGAATACGTTTCTTCATAATCTATACCGGGCCTTTGTGAAAAACCTTGTGCCACAAGTCGGGCTTTGTAGCGCACAACTTCATTTTTCTCATTTCGTTTTCTCACAAATACCCATTTGTATCCAACAGGTTTTACATCTGCAGGTGTACGGACTACAGGTCCAAAGACTTCACGTTTTGCAAGTGAGTCTAATTCAGCCTTCATGGCTGCTTCCCATTTTGGCCAATCACTTCTTTGTCGACATTCTTCGACTGATCTTGGCTCAAGATCCTTACTTTCATGCATGATATCTAATGCCACGTTATATGCAAATATTTCATTGACAATTGTCTTATTTCGGTCCCATTTCTCTCCTGTAAAGACATAATTTATCGAGATCTCGTCATTTTCGTAATTTTCAGGTACCTGAACGTCTTCTGGCGTTATATCAGAATTTTGGACAACTGCGGGTGTCTCTATTATGTCTTTTTCAACAGGAATCATATTTACCTCTTTTCTCTTTCGAGGATTTTTGTCTTTGGAACCGACAGGCCTGCCACGCTTCTGGCGTGTATTTGCTTCAGTGGCTATTTGTCCTACTGGGACATCAATTCGAATTGGGACATTTTCCGTCCTGCCACGCTTCTGGCGTGAATTCGCTTCAGTAGCTACTTGTCCTATTGGGACATCAATTCGAATTGGGGCATTTTCCGCTGGTATATAAGATTTGGTTATCCTCTTTGTATCGGAAAATGCATCAGGCAATTCATTTGCTATTCTTTGCAAATGTATAATCTTTTGAACTTCTAGTTCACATTGCGCTGATCGAGGATCTAAATGCATCAATGATGATGCATTCCAATTAAGTTCCTTTTCAGGAAGCTTATTTTCTCCCCTTAATGTTGGAAATTTTGATTCATCAAAATGACAATCCGCAAACCGGGCTTTAAACACATCACCAGTTTGTATCTCAAGATACCTCACTATAGAGGGAGAATCATATCCAACATATATCCCCAATTTTCTTTGGGGTCCCATTTTGGTGCGATTAGGTGGTGCAATGGGAACATATATCGCACACCCAAATATTCTTAAATGGGAAACATTTGGCTGCTGGCCAAAAGCTAATTGTATAGGAGAGAATTGATGATAACTCGTTGGCCTCAAACGAATAAGTGCTGCGGCATGTAAAATAGCATGCCCCCAAACCGAGGTTGGGAGATTTGTTCTCATAAGCAAGGGTCTAGCAATTAATTGGAGGCGCTTAATAAGTGATTCTGCTAACCCATTTTGTGTGTGAACATAAGCTACTGGATGTTCAACACTTATTCCATTAGCCATACAATAAGCATCAAAAGCTTGGGAAGTAAATTCACCAGCATTATCAAGACGAATTGCTTTGATTGGATTTTCTGGAAATTGTGCTTTTAATCGAATAATTTGAGCCAGTAATCTCGCAAACGCCAGGTTGCGAGAAGATAATAAGCACACATGTGACCATCTCGAAGATGCGTCTATCAGGACCATAAAATATCTAAAAGATCCACATGGTGGATGAATAGGTCCACATATATCACCTTGAATCCTTTCCAGGAATTCAGGAGACTCAAATCCAATCTTTACTGGTGATGGCTTTAAAATTAACTTTCCTTGAGAACATGCAGCACAACAAAATTCACTAGTTTTAAGAATCTTCTGGTCCTTTAGTGAATGTCCATGAGAGTTTTCAATAATTCTTCTCATCATGGTTGTTCCCGGATGGCCCAAACGGTCGTGCCAAGTTATGAATTCATTTGGGCTAGTAAACTTCTGGTTTACAGTGGCATGTGATTCAATTGCACTAATCTTAGTATAATACAACCCAGATGAAAGTGAGGGTAATTTTTCTAATATAACTTTCTTATTTGAATCATGAGTTGTGATACATAAATACTCATGATTTCCCTCATTCATCGTCTCAACATGATATCTATTTCGGCGAATATCTTTGAAACTCAACAAGTTTCTCAGAGACTTGGTAGATAATAGTGCATTATTTATTATAAATTTTGTTCCTCCAGGAAACAAAATTATAGCTCTTCCGGAGCCTTCTATCACATTGCCTGAGCCAATAATAGTGTTAACATATTCCTCTTTTGGCACAAGATGGGTAAAATATATATCACTTTTGAGAATAGTGTGCGAACTTGCACTATCCGCAAGGCATACATCTTCATTACATATCCTTGCCATTCTCTTCAAAAACAAATAATAATAGAATGAGTAGTATGCACAGATAAATTGAATACTTGATCAGAATTATTTTTCTAAGAAATACTGTACATAAAATAATGTCATATACTAAAATTTTATTTTAAAATTTGACACAATTAATAATTTCAAAATTCATAAATATTAATATTTCATTATTTATGTACATCACATTTGAAACTTAAATACATAGAAAATAAAACTCAACAATAAGTTCTTTACATTATTTATTTACATATATACTTCACAATCCCATAGATTAAACTATTCCATCATTGATCAAATGACCAATATTTCCTTCAGGATCCTCAAAGAAATCAGATACATCATAATGAGTGGTGGAGTTCTCAGCATCATTTGAAACAAAATTTGTTTCCTTTCCTTTGTCGTTCTTTTTCAAAGATGCCTGGTAAAGATCGACTAGGTGCCTTGGGGTACGACACGTACGAGACCAATGGCCCTTTCCACCACAGCGGAAACACTTCTCCTCGGTTGATTTATTCTGCCCGATATTCTTTTCTTTGTCCCACTTCTGGTGAGATCCTCTCTTTTGAACATAATTCCTTTTCCTTCCATAATTTTTCTTGTTATTAAAAGCTTGCCATTTACCTCTTCTGGGGTAATGATTTGCCGCATTTACTTCAGGAAATGGGGCGGCGCCAGCTGGGCGCGCTTCATGATTTTTTAATAACAACTCATTGTTGCGTTCGGCAACAAGAAGGCAAGAAATTAACTCAGAATATTTTTTGAACCCTTTCTCTCGATACTGCTGCTGCAGGAGCACATTCGAGGCATGGAAGGTTGAGAAAGTTTTCTCCAACATATCATGATCCGTTATTTTTTCCCCACACAATTTCATTCGTGAGGTGATTCGAAACATTGCAGAATTATATTCATTTATAGATTTAAAATCTTGTAAACGCAAATGCGTCCATTCATATCGGGCCTGAGGAAGTATCACCGTTTTCTGATGATTATACCTTTCTTCAAGGTCTTTCCAAAGATCTGCAGGATCTTTTAATGTAAGATACTCATTTTTCAATCCTTCGTCAAGATGACGACGGAGAAAAATCATGGCTTTAGCTTTATCCTTCTGGGATGCATTATTTTCAGCCTTAATGGTATCTCCAAGATCCATTGAATCAAGATGGATTTCAGCATCTAGTATCCATGATAAATAATTGTTTCCAGATATATCGAGAGCATTGAATTCAAGATGAGAGAGCTTCGACATAATGAAAATTTGTTACCTGAGTCTTCCTAAAGATTTGATCAGAGTCTCGTGCTGATAACGTGTTGTGAAATGAAAGATATATATAATAGAGATGTACAAATAGAAGACTCTAGTATTAAAATAATTAGCCCAATAATAATTTATATATATATAATAATATTATATGTTGTAATGTGTATATATATACAAAGATAGAAAGAAGTATTAAAAATAAAGAGAGAGAGAATCGCATCTGTTTATTGTTGCAATCTCAATATAATAAAGATGGTTAATATTGCTATTAATATTATATGTAAAGAGTAATAGAAAATAGAATTTAAAATACTTATAAAATAAAAGAAGAGGAAGAATTGTAATAGTAATATAAGGAGAAGGGTATTTGATTGTAACATAAAAGATGATTTATTTGTATGAGAAGGAAGGAAGGATAATATATTTATTCTGTTGTTGTTGTAATATATGAATAGAAAAGAACTTTTGTACGTAGAAAGAAAGAGAAGATTTTGTATTTGTATTATTGCTTGTGTGTAATTGTTAGAGGCTTAAGCCTCTATTTATACACGTACATTAGGTAACTTTTTCAACTTCATATTAAATGAAGTCATTCTTGAGAAACTATATATCATGGAAAATGGTCATTCACGTAAGGTATGATAAAGTATCCTTATCACAACATTTTCATACCTTTTTTTTGATATTTATTTTCACACCTTAATTTATAATTGTTAAATAACTAAAAAGTTATTTCTTATATCAGACTCATACTTTAATATCACATGGCAATAGTCTTACTGTACCGATTATAGTTATAGAATTTTAAATAATTATGAGTAATTTTTTCAAAAAAAAAAAAGATTAACTAGTAATTATGTTAAATGTAAAATTTTAATAAAATTTTATATTTTGTTAATATTAAATTATTAAATTTAGATATTTAAAAATTTATATTGATAATTTAAATAATTTTATTAATTATTTATTTAAATTGATTTGATTATAGTTGAATTATAGTTGAACCATTAAACTTTTGGATCAGTTGGGTTCACTAACTAGTCCAATTCTCAAAATCTTGGTCAGTCCATGTATGAACAATAATAAAATAAAGATAATAAAATCTTTTTATATAAGTAAAATCAAAGAATTTTGTTCTTGATTAAATTAAAAAATTCATTATTTCTCAAAAAAATAATCCAACTTTAAATACGAGAATTTATTCTTTTTGGGATTCGCATTATTTCGCCCAGTTACATGCAAAACTGCATTATCCTCAGGCAGTTTGCCTAGTGATCCGGTGAGCTGATAGCAAGGTCGCTCAATTATAAAATGCTCGCGTCCTTCTTCTCATTTTACTTTCACCATTCTCATTCTCTCTCGGATCTTTTTTCTCTATTGATGCTCTCAACTCCTCCACTTTCCATGTAAGTCTTTTCTTTGTTTTTGCTTTCATTTAATATTTATTTACTTGTTCTTGTCATATTTATTTATTTATTCAGTTTATATAATATTATTAATAGAATAATTAGATTAGTACTATGTGAAAATAATTATTAATTATTATAAAAATAAATTTCAGGACTAGTTAGATCAGTGTCATATAAATAGTTAGATTAGCGTCATGTAAAAATAGTTATTAATTATTATAGGAATTATTAATTATTATAGAGTATTTTAAATCTTAGAGTTGGTGGTAATATATAGAGTAATTTTCAATTATTATAGTCTTAAATATTTTTTAAGTAGATTACAATATATAAAAATAGAAATAGATGCTTACAATAGAATTGTTTATGAATTAATTTAAATTTAAATTTAAAGTATATTTAGAGTAGTATTTACATATTATTAGCATTATTATTATTATGTGTTATTTGTAATTAGTGTAATATGATATTAGATTATAGATTAAGCATATTAATAAATTATTAATTGTGGCATATTATATTAGAATATGTATAAATAAATTATGCATTGACAAGATTATTTTTATATTTCTGAAGTTTTATATAGATTATACGGATGGATCGGAGTAGAACTTCTCGGTAGAACATGTAGAACATGTATAGATTAAATAGGGATAATCATATTGCTGGGAGACTATAGCACATGGTATAAAATTTAAATTACATTTGATGTGAATGTGATGACAAGTCATCTTATGCTAGTTTCATAAGCATTTTTCATTTGTTTCATTAGGTTTTATGCACTTTCTTGCACAATAAATAAGTGGTTGGAGTAAAATTTCATGATTATTGTGATTCAATCAAACATCATTTATTTTATACAAAATCATGAGATTTATGCAAGAACTAAGTGATTATTATGATTGATGTAAATTCTTGTGATTTTGGTGAAACTTTAATTGCTTGTTTGGTTAATTTCAGGTGAGAAAATGAAGAAAAGAAGAAGCCATACGGTATAGCGTTGCGTTCAAATAATGAACGCCACGCTCACTTGCGACGCGCATGCGTAACGGACGCTTGCGCGTCAGGGATGGATTTTTGAAGATCCACGCGTACGCGTGGTAGTGGTTGGCGCTCGTTTTCAAAAAGAGCGCTACGTTCATTTACTCAGCGTTTTCGGGCTTGGAGGCAAAGTTTTAAAATCGACGCGCACGCGTCGATAAAGAACTTGTGATGAAGCACGCGCACACGTGACTGGCGCTGAAGCCTGGAATTGAGATTTCACTACGCACGCGCACGCGCAGAGGACGCGCAAGCATGGGCAGCGTTCACTAAGCCAACGTGGCGCTCACTAAGTTAACGCTATCAACGACGCGTACGCGTGAAAGGGGCCCGCGAGCATGTTTGGAGCTGAAGATTGATAGTGACGTGCACGCGTATATGACGCGCACGCGTCGGTGAGCAAAGAGGCAAAAGACGGGCACGCGTCTGAGATGCGCACGCCGTGGATGAATGAATGCTGCGCTCACTTAGAGAACGCAACGTTCCCCTGGAAGCAGCACCCAAGTGCCATTTTGATCCACTCCTTCACAGGCCACAAAGCCCACTCCAATTACTTGCAGACTAAATTGGAAAGTGTATAAATAGGATGACATTTGATTTCATAGGGAGCTCTCTTTTAATTTTCCTTTTAGCATTTTAGAATTGTAGATCAGATCTGAGTTTTGGCTTTATGTTTATTTTCTCTCTTCTGCAGCCTTTGTTTTCTGTTCTTGGTTTTGGAACTCTGATTGGAGAATTCTTCTGAATTCCGTCACCTTGGAGTTTTCTTTTATTTTTCCTGTTTCTAGTTTTATGAATTGGAGATCTGATCTGAATTTTTCTTTCTAGTTTTTACTTTCTCTACAATTTCTTCTTTCTATTTTGTTAAGAGAGCAATTGAGATCTTAATTTCTTTTCTGTTTCGTTATTCTTCTGCAATTGTCAATTTCTCTTTTAGGATTTTAAAATTGATCTAAGTTTTCATTCTATTTTAATTCTTCTACAATTTCACTTTCCTGTTTTGGTCCTGAAATCCTGATTTAAATTCTATCATCTAATAGTTCTTTAATTCACCGCAATTTACATTTTCTAGTTCTGTTTTGATTCCTAACACCCAGATCCCTTTATTCTTCATGCAATTTAAGTTTTCTAGCAATCTAGATTCTACAATTTACATTTTCTGCACTTTAAGTTTTAGTTATTTACTTTTCTTGCAATTTAAGTTTTAGATCTTTTAATTTCTTGCACTTTAAGTTTTTGCAATTTTACTTCTTCTGCACTTTACTTTTATGCCAATTTACTTTCTGCTCTTTAGTTTACTTGCAATTTCACTTCTGTTAACCGAATTTCACTCAAATCATCAACTATTCGCTTAACTAAATTCGTCACCGTACTAAAGTTGCTCAATCCATCAATCCCTGTGGGATCGACCTCACTCCTGTGAGTTATTACTACTTGATGCGACCCGGTACACTTGCTGTGAGTTTGTGTGGAATCGTTTTTCCCTCATCAAGTTTTTGGCGCCGTTGCTGGGGATTGATTCAGATTGACAATGATTAAGTAAGTGATAATCTAGATTAAGCAAAATTTCTTTGTTTTTATACTAATTGTTTGAGATCTCTTAGTTTAAACTGACTTTAACCTCACTCTAGCAGTAGAGTACTTTGCTCTTGGTTTCTGGTGTTGTTTGTGTTGTATGCCAGGAGGAAGGAGAGGTGAATCCACCTCCTTTGATTCTGAGCCAGAGAGAACATTATTGAGAAGAAGAAGAGAAGTAAGAGGAAAGTGAATTATTGGAGAAGAAGAATAAGAAGAATAGGATCAAGAGATGGAGGGTAACATCCCAAATCCACCTGAGGATGTGGCTAACAACAATGGCCCACCTCAAAGGAGAGTTCTAGCTTCCTACACCTTCCCTAATACAAGAAACTGTGGGAGCAGTATACTAACCCCCAATGTTCATGCAAACAATTTTGAGTTAAAGCCTCAACTTATTACTCTGGTGCAGAACAACTGTTCCTATGGAGGAGGTCCACTTGAAGATCCAACCCAACACTTATCCATCTTTCTGAGAATTTGTGAAACTGTCAAAACCAATGGTGTGCATCTAGACATCTACAAACTGTTGCTGTTTCCATTCTCCTTAAGGGACAAGGCTTCTCAATGGTTAGAGACATTTCCCAAGAAAAGCATCAACAATTGGGAAGATCTAGTGAGCAAATTTCTAGCCAAATTTTACCCACCTTAGAGGATCATTAGATTGAAGACAGAGGTGAAAACTGTTCCGAGGGTTACCTGAAACTGTAGGCCGATCTCGGATGAGATCTTCTGTACTGGTCGGAGATGACGTGTCCGGCTGGCTGGTGGCGGCAGGAGTTGTTGTGTCCGACTTGTTGGACTGGCTGCACTTCTGATCCTTGGTCACCGGAGGGTGGGGGGTACCTGCAAGAGACTCCGATGCTTAAGTTAGCACGGGTATTAAGTAGGTTTATTGTAGAATAAGAGTATGAGTTATACCTGGGTGCTCCAGTGTATTTATAGTGGTTGTAGAGTGACCTTTCTAGATAAGATAAGTTAGTTATCTTATCTTATCTTTATCTTTGACTTGAGGTCAGCTTATCTTCAAGGGAACCGCCCTTATCTCTATAGGCTTGGACGGCCTGTGGATTTGGGTCGTGTTCCTCTATTTGGGCCCTTTATTGGGCTTTCCTGTCGATTTGGCCAACCTCTTTGAGAAGAGGTCGGATAGCCTGACCTAAAGAGATCGGTCGCTTTATCACTGAACATCTCGGGTCGGATAGCTCGGCCCAGGGTGTGAACAGTGCCCCTGCTCGAGCTTGGTCTTTCTTTTTGAGGTCGAGTCTTAGACTTCGATCCTTCTCTGGTGAAGCCGAACTCGAGCATTTGTTGACTTCTTTCTTTTTGTAGAATTTTTGAATGTGGAACGTTTTCCTCTGAAAGCGCGCGCTTTTATAGTAGCGTTCTGTTCTTGGGAACGTGCGAGGGTTTAATACCTTCATTAATTGGTTTTAATTACCCCGTTCCCTTGGCTTTTATTTTGAAATTTGCTCACAGAAAACGGTTTTTCTTCTTCATTTCTCTTTGTAACTTCTCTTTTACTCTCTCGCTTTTCTGTTTTCGCCTTTTGTATTTCTTGAGTTGCGGCATCATTTGGCAGTTTTTCTGGGTGATTCCGTCTCTCCGTCTTCAATCTCCTTCGAGGCTTCTTCACTCAGGTTGGTTTTTCTTCCTTTCTCTTTTCCATGTCACTTTTTCATGTCTGATTTTGAGAAAGTTTTGATTTTGTTTGGAGAAAGTTTGGATCTTTCTGCTTTTGTTGTGCCTGATTGCTGTTGTAATGTGTGTTCTGGGAGTTTCTTCGCCTTTCGCGTGAACCTTTTCGCTTTTCCTCTTGTTTGATGCTTGCATGTTGTTCCATTTCTATTTGTGCTTTTGATTTTGAAGCTTTGGAATGATGATTTTGTTTGAATCACAAAAGGTTGCATCTTTGATGATTTCCGCTTGGCATGTTTGATGTTGGCGATGCTCTTTTGCTGATAGACTGTAGGAAGATAGTGGCTTTTGATGACTTCGTGTTTCCCTTTTTCGAAACATTTTGTTATTTGAGATCTTCTTTTATTGTTTTGAGAAATGTCGGGACGTGAGCTGTAGATTTTTCCTGAAATCTTGCTTTGTTACTGCCTCCAAAGGATGCCCTAGGGCTTTGGTTTGAGTCTTGGGGTTTTCCTTTTTTGTTTGTTCTTCTGTATTATATTAGTTGAGTTGTTTTGCCCCTGGTCCGAGATGTTTTTTAGTAATCCAATCTTCTTTTCTTATTGTAGGATTAGTTGGCCTCATGTCTTCTCGCAATAACATTGTAGAGATGTCTTCTAAAGTTTCCGAGGGGATGTCCGATTGGCTGGACTCCCTTGTCTTAATGTGTATCTCTGTTGTGGATGCTGAGTTTTGTGTGGAGCTAAAGAAACATCATAGGGTTTGTGATGATGGTGCCCGAGAGAGAGATTATGAGCTTGTGGCGCCCGATTCTGACGAGAGGGTTTGTTTTCCTACTTCTGTCGAGGGGGAGCGTCCCTTTTTCTACGCCTATGAATATTTCTTCAGTCAGTTGGACATTACTTTTCCTTTTACTGCTTTCGAGACCGACTTGTTGTGGTCGTGTAACATTGCCCCATCCCAGCTTCATCCAAATTCCTGGGGTTTTATCAAGATTTTTCAGCTGCTTTGCCAAGAGTTAGGCATAACACCTTCTCAGACTCTTTTCCTCTATCTTTTTGTTTCTGCCAAGCCTGGAGGGTCTTCCAAAAAGAAAGCTTCCTGGTTTCTTTCAGGTCAGCCCAGGGGCATAAAGCTTTTGCCATGTATGATGAGTCTTTTAAAGATTTTAAGAATTATTTCTTCCGAGTCCGTGCTGTTGAGGGAGCCCGCCCCTTTTTTCTTGATGAAAATGATGAGCCTGCCTTTCCTCTAGAATGGCAAAAGAATGTGAGAGTGTCTCGCTATACATGAGAGATGCTTGACGAGGTTGAGCGGGCTTTTGTAATTATTCTTGAAGATTTATGGGGGGAACCACCCCATCTTAATACGAAAAGATTTTTGAGTGATCCATCTTTGATTCGAACTGGTTTGGGTACTGTCTGACTTGTTTCTATACTTGCTTTTTAGTTTTGCTTCTTTTTTTTGTGATTGTAACCCATTACTGTGGTCGATTCTGTATTTTCAGAGATATCAAAAAACAACGATTCCATGAAGGCCTACAAGAAAGCAAAGAAGGCTGCAGCTACTCAAAATATCTCGGCCAAGGTGGTGGGAGAGGGATCTTCTCAAGTTCCGATGAAGCTGCCCGTGCCGAGTTCTCCTGGCCCGAGGAGGGTAATTCCCACTCCTCGGGTTCGCCTGGCCGAGCCTCCACAGTCTTCCGCTTCTACTTCTGGTGTTCCTCCCAACAAGAAACAAAAAACAATTGAGCCTTTCAACCTTGATGCCCCTGATTTTGACGCAGTCGAGTTCGTAGATCAGCAGATCGGTCCATACAGTGTCCTCCCTATGGATGATGTATCACTCCTTCGTCATTTGGACTTTATAACTCGGAGTAGTGTAAAAATGGCACATATGGGAGCTGCCTTGTACCGAACGGCTCAAAATCTTCCTCTCCATGCCACCAGAGTCTTCATGGAGGAGGCAAAACAGGAATTCGATCGGATGAAGGACTTGAAAGAGGAGCTTGAGGTGAAGGTGGCCAAACTGGAGAAGGATCTGGAGAATGAGAAGGCGAGTTCCCTTGCTCTAGTGGCTTCTGTGCGGTTGGCCGAGGACACGGCGTTGAGGCATAAAGACAGCTACGTTACGTCCTATCGGGAGGGAATGCATTTGAAGGGGGAGTTGGAGAACGCCCGAGCTGATAATTCTGAGCTTCAGGGTCATCTTGTTGGCAGTGTGAATGCTACTTACGAGAACCTGAAGGAGCAGGTTCGAATTATTGCTCCCGAGGCCGACCTTACTCTTTTTATCCTGGATAATGTTGTGAGGGATGGTAAGATTGTCCCTGATGACCAGGATGATGACGATATCGAGCCTCCCCCTGTGCCTTCTGTCAAAGTGTCAACTTCTATTGTTCCTCCAGGTGAGGTCGGTCATTCCATTTCTAATCCGGACTGTCAGATCTTGAACCAGGATGATGGTACCGTGGATGCTGTTCCTATTCAGACTCGCCCTCCTTCTCTCTGTACTGATGCTGCTGAGAAGGCTCTCGATCTTAGCTGATTTTTCTTGGGTGTTTGTGTAGATGGCCCGACTTGTGGGCTTTTAAACTCTTTATTTTGTAATTTGAATATTTTGCTGACTCTTGATACTCCTTCTGGTTGCTTGTTTAGCAACTTTTCATTTTGAAAAAACAACAAGTAGCTTTCAAGCTTTGGGCCTGATCATGAAGCTTGTTTATAATATTGTATTTCATATCATGCTTGTTTGCACTTGTCTTGGCACCTTTTTGGGTTTTGAGAATGCTGAAGCCTTGCTGCTCGGCCTCTTTGGATTGCCTTGTACCTATTGCTTATAGCTTGGATCCTTTGAGGTTGTGGATGTGTGGATCCAACTTGTATTTCAGTTTTCTGGCTCTTACTTGTATTTATTTCTGGCCATCCATAACCGATTTCTTTACGTTGGTCATCTTTCCAGTTATTTTTGTAGTCCTCTTTTTTGGACCTTTGTCAGGTCTCTTTCAGGGACTACTTTTATAACTTGTTTGTTGTAGGAGACCGACTTTTTTATGTCAATTTCTTATAAGTTATTTTGTAATCCTCTTTCTTGGACCTTTGTCAGGTCTTTTTCAGGGATTACTTTTTATAACTTGTCCGTTGTAGGAGACCGACTTCTTTATGTCGATCTCTTCTAAGTTATTTTGTAATCCTCTTTCTTGGACCTTTGTCAGGTCTCTTTCAGGGATTACTTTTATAACTTGTTCGCTTGTAGGAGACCAACTTCTTTATGTCGATCTCTTCTAAGTTATTTTTGTAATCCTCTTTCTTGGACCTTTGTCAGGTCTCTTTCAGGGATTACTTTTATAACTTGTCCGTTGTAGGAGACCGACTTCTTTATGTCGATCTCTTCTAAGTTATTTTGTAATCCTCTTTCTTAGACCTTTGTCAGGTCTCTTTCAGGGATTACTTTTATAACTTGTTCATTTGTAGGAGACCGACTTCTTTATGTCAATCTGTTCTAAGTTATTTTTGTAATCCTCTTTCTTGGACCTTTGTCAGGTCTCTTTCAGGGATTACTTTTATAACTTGTCTGTTGTAGGAGACCGACTTCTTTATGTCGATCTCTTCTAAGTTTTTTTGTAATCCTCTTTCTTGGACCTTTGTCAGGTCTCTTTCAGGGATTACTTTTATAACTTGTTTTTCGTAGGAGACCAACTTCGTCATGTCGATCTCTTCTAAGTTATAGCAATTCCTCTTTTATAGGGTTGGCCAGACCTCTTTCCAGGAATTTGCTGATAACTTGGGTTGACTTGGTCCAACTTTTTAACGTCGGCCAGTCTTTAAGTTATTATTTAGCAATCCATAAGACCTCGTCAGGTTCTTTTTCCGGATCACTTTCGATAACTTCTTGCATTATTTTGTGTTCATCTTTGCCGATTTGTAGAAGGTGGTTTCTATCTTTGTTTGGTCGACCTTTAGATGAATCGCGTTTTCATCTCTATTGGTCTTTATCGTGATCGTGCAGTGAATCTGTTTTTCACTTTTCTGCCGATCCGTTGCTTTATAATCGGACGATGAATGCTTCAGATTAATGCGTCTTGAGAATTTGTAGAATATCTAAAATATGCTTTATTTAAAACAAAATGCAAATATATACATGTGGGAGCTTTTCATCTCTTTAAGTCGGATAATTTCTGAATCTCAACTTGATGCCTCATTAAAAAACCTTTTCAGGAAAAAGAGTGCATCCTATGATGAGATCTTTTACTTTTTCTAGCTATAGTACCTTCTTAGGTTGCAGGCGTGCCATGATCTGGGAAGCTCTCGTCCCTCGAGTTCGGACAGTCTGTAGTAGCCCTTCCCAAGTACTTCTATGACTCGGTAGGGTCCTTTCCAGTTTGTTGCCAGCTTTCCTTCTCCGGGTCGAGTTGTTCCAATATCATTTCGGATTAGCATGAGATCATTCTCAGCGAAACCTCTCGGTACTACCTTTTGATTATATCTGGAAGCCATTCGATGTTTTAGTGCTTCTTCCTTGATCCGAGCTTTTTCTAGGATTTCAGGAAGTAGGTCGAGCTCTTCCCTTTGAAGTTGGGAGTTGGCTTCCTCATTGTAATGGACCATTCTAGGCGACCTTTGATAAACCACTATTTTATGGTTTATCTTGTGCTCAATTGAGTGGATTTTATCAACTCTTTACCCACTTATTCATGCTATTTGCATGGTTTTACATTTGCCTTCCTAATTATGTGCTTTGATTGAAAACATGCTTCTTTGGCCTTAAATTCTCTATGATTAATCCTCTCTTATTACCATTAGACGCCTTGATATGTGTGTTAAGCGATTTCAGAGATTACAGGGCAGGAATGGCTCAGAGGATGGAAAGGAAGCATGCAAAAGTGGAAGGAATACAAGAAGTTGAAGGAACTGCAAAGCTGTCCAGCCTGACCTCTTCGCACTCAAACGGCTATAACTTTAGCTACAGAGGTCTAAACGACGCGGTTCCAGTTGCGTTGGAAAGCTAACGTTCGGAGCTTCGATTTGATATTTAATATGCTATAGTTGCCCTGACGCTAGACGACGAGACTGCGTGCTCCATGCGGACGCATCGCAGTGACGGAAATTCAGCATATTTGAATTCGCAACCAGCGAATTCTGGGCTGTTTCTGACCCAGTTCTCGGCCCAGAAAATACAGATTAGAGGCTATAAAGTAGAGAGATTGCATCCATTCATAATCAAGCTTTCATATTCACAATTTTAGGAGTAGATGTAGTTTTTAGAGAGAGAGGTTCTCTCCTCTCTCTTAGGATTAGGATTAGGATTTCTCTTAGTTTTAGGAGTGACTCTCGATCCCAGGTTCAATGTTCTTTTTATTTATTTTCTCAACTTAATTTATGAACATCTATGACAGATTTAATTTCTTTTGTTAATGCAATTCGAGGTATTTTCAGATTTAAGATTGCTTTGCTTTATTTATATTGATGCTTTTAATTTAATTTAGATATTTTTCTCCCTTTTGGCTTTGGTCAAGTGATTGGTAGTACTTGAGTTATCAAACTCAGCAAGTGATTGAAATTGGCAGATTCTGCTTGAGCTAGGATTGCTCTAACACTAGTCTCTCCACAGGAGTTGACTAGGACTTGAGAATCAAGCTAATTCGTCCACTTAACCTTCCTTTGTTTAATAAAGGCTGACCAAGTGGGATTAAAACCAAATTCTCTTCACACCTGATAAGGATAACTAGGATAGGAATTCGAATTCTTATACCCTGCCAAGAGATTTTATTATTATTATTTTATTTTACTTGTCATATAACATATTCCCTCCTTACTTCCAAAACCCCAATTTACAAACTCATAACCAATAATAAGAACATACCTCCCTGCAATTCCTTGAGAAGACGACTCGAGGTTTAAATACTCGGTTATTAATTTTAAAGGGGTTTGTTACTTGTGACAACTAAAACGTTTGTACGAAAGGACTTTTGAAGGTTTAGAAACTATACTTGCAACGAGGATTTATCCGCAAATTTCTAGACCACGCAAAAGTTCTCTCGTCAAAATGGCGCCATTGCCGGGGGAATTGCAAACGTGTGCCTTATTATTGGTTATTGTAAATATTTAAAAAAAAATTCTTATTATTCTTATTTTTAAAAATCAAATATTTTTTTTAAAATCATATCTTTTTCAAAATCTTTTCTTATCCTTTTTCAAAAATCATATCTTTTTCAAAATATTTTCTTTATATTAGTTTTTGTTTTTATTTTCTCCTACTACTATGAACTCTCACCCCTTTGGCTATGAGTCTGGTTACAATTATGTTGCAGGAAGAAGAAATTACAATGAGAACAGGCATCAAGGTTGGAACAATCAAAGATGGGAGGAGCCACAAAGATTTGATCAACCCTCATGGCAACAACCACCTCCAATGGACTATTAACAACCACCACCATATGCCTATAAACCCTCTCCTCAACACAGCTTTGAACCACCATACTCACAAGCCACCTACAACCATTCACCTCCATATGACCCTAACCCGTATCCACCATACCAACCACCCTATGAACCAAATGAACCCTCCTATCCACCCCAAACCTCCATGGAGAAAGCACTTGCCGATCTAAACTCTACTATACAAGCTCTCTTCGCCCAAATTAGACCACCAAATACCTTCAACAATCAACCCTCAAGCTCTAGTGCACTTCCTTGTCAACCACAGAATGATCTCTCCATCCCATCACCTCCATCCATGGAAGAGCACCCACATCCATCAATCCAAGAGCAATATGATCTCAATAATGCTATTGACATGGAACAAGAGAGAAGGGATCATCTTCGCGAATCCATACTTCATAAGGAGCTAGAGGAGGCCCTAAAGGTGAAGGTAGTAAAAACCCTTGAAGTCGAAGGAGTGGTTGAAGAATTAGTGAAGGAAGAATCAAGGGATCATCTCAAGGAAGCAGCGGATCGATTTCATGCAACTCTATATCAACTAAATCAAGCGATAAGTCAATTAGGTTCCCGACGCTCGGACACTCAAAGTGCTCCCATGGCTTCATGTGGGCAATCTAATAAAGAACGTAGTATGAAGGAGACATTAGAAACCCCAGTGGACAGTACAGAACATGACTTTGTACTGGAACAAGTGGAGGAAGCTGTAATTATCAAAGAAGAAGAAGTGGTTGCAGACTTAGGAGATGCTGAACCTCCATGGAAAGTCAAGACATAGAACCTCCTTTCAAGACGGTTGCATTTGATGTTGAGGAGGGTGTACAACCTCCAAGGCATATCATGGTTAAGGACTTGGAAGAGGTTGATCAAGAGATGGAGATTCAAGAAGAAGAAGCACAACTTTCCATACCCTTGGTAAGTAATGAAGAAGAGATTGAATTGGAAGAAAGCTACCAAGAGGAAGAGGTTGAAATTGAAGAAGCTTGCAAAGAGGTGGAAGTTGTCAAAGAGCACAAGGGAGTGGAGCTTGGAATCACCTTGCCAAAGTTATTGGAGACCCCTCCCCCTAAGTTGCCATCATACTTCACAACATTCAAGTGGGTAAAATTCATATCCCTTAGCTTTCTAATTCCACTTGAATATGGGCTACTGGAGACGGATGGTCAACTTAGAGCTCTTTGTGGTATTAAGAGTAAGAGGACGATGGTTAGTGGTTGGAGTTGTCAAGCAAGGTTCAACATGGTTGCATACTCAAGGTTTAAATGCAAGGGTTGGTGTAAAGCTCAACTGAATGGGTCTAGGAAGTTGTTTGGACGCTTCAGTGAGAATTCTAAATCTGAACCACCCGGATGGAATCATGATAATCAACTTGAAGACGGGTGCAAAAGCAAGGTTTGGGACCCCGGAATTCATTCCAACAATCAACACTCTTGGGGCCTTGTCACTTGCCTTAACTTACTTGAAGGCTTTCTGCGCCTAGTCTGGGACCCAGGAGGCCATTGGAATCACAAACATTGGTGGAGATTTCTGGATGAATACAAGCATAAGCCACCATAACAGGGAGCTCACCAAATGTCCAACTTAAGGACTCTAACTAAAAGTGCTAGGTGGGAGACAACCCACCATGGTATGATCGTTCCTCTTTCATTTTTATTTGTTTTCGAGTTTTATTTTATTGTATTGTATTGAACCTGGAATTTTGCATAACATTCATATTAGCATTGCATTCAGCATACTACATTATTAAAAAAAAAAAGTCACGTGACGCGACCGCCTCATTGACGCGTCCGCGTCGCAAGGAGATGGGAGACAACACTAATATGAACAGAGAGTTATGCAGGAGCAGCGCTGGAGGCATGCCAATGGCACAAATCGTCCCACGCGACCGCATCGCTGACGCGACCACGTCATATGGGAATAATGCCTCCCACGCGACCGCGTACCCCACGCGGCCGCGTGACCAAGATTTCGACGTCAAAGTGGTGCACACCCGAAAGTTGTGCGAGAGTGGTGATGGATTGGTGCTGACCGCATAATCCTTCCCACGCGGCTGCGTGACCCACGCGACCGCGTTATATTCCTCTAAAGCCCACTCACGCGATCGCATGCCCCATGCGATCGCGTCACTTAAAATTTGGCACTAATATGATTTTGAACAGAGAGTTGTGCGATTGCGAGGCTGCCCTCGCGCCAGTAGCATAAACTGTGTCACGCGACCGCGTGACCGACGCGACCGCGTCAATCAGTTTAACCGCAAGCCGCGCGACCGCGTGCCCCACGCGACTGCGTCGCTTGCGTCGCACATTTTATCCTTATTTGCCAAATATCTTATCTTTTCTCCCCCAATCCTAATTTTTCCTCCCTCCTTTCTTACTTTCTTCTTCTTCCCTTCTTTCCCTTCTCATTCTTCTTATCTTTTATTTTATTTTACTTAACTTATTTGCATATTTCATTCATTGCATCTTAATTTTGTGCATATTTTTGTTTTCTTTTCTAAATTCATTATTTTTCCTTTGGTGTTAAAATTTTCTTATTTAACTGTTGCATCTTCTCTTGAATTATTTTGGGTGCTTAGTGACTTGTTTTATTCTGGATAGGTTATATTATTTATATCAATGCCAATCTTTTATACCGGTATTACTTTTACATTGATATGAATTTTTATTATCTCTCCTTACCCACACTCTCTTCCCTATTTTTGCAAATTTTTGCATTCCTGATTTGCCATGTACTTCTACTGTTTTCTCATTAGCATGTTGTAGCTACCATGTAATTGAGACCCTCATTATCTGGCATTAACCCAACCATATTTTATTTTATCTTTATTTCTGGGTTACTGTTCTTCTTTTTCTCTTCTTTCAGGTTGGCCACCGAAGACGGACAAGGGAGAAACTTCTATAAGGGGAGACAACACAAGTCCATCTGCACAATCCTTGAAGAAAAGCATCAATTGGAACAACCCGTCCACTCGCACATCTTAGCATGCACCGAGGACGATGCAATCTTTAAGTGTGGGGAGGTCGATACCGATCTCCATGGGTTAGCCATATTCTTCTTTTCAACACCATTGTTTTATTTTCTTTATTTGTTTATTGTCGCATCTGCATATTTAATTGCATATTTGTTTGATTTTTTGCATATTTTACCACTTGGTTGAACTAATATTTTCTTTTTCAAGAAACCTTTTAGAGCATTTTACTAATTTGAATAAAATTTTTGTTACACTTGTTTGAAGAGATATTATTTTGGAACATGGGTTAGAGCTCGAACACATAAAACCAGTGAGATTTTGAGCCTATTTGATTGTTGCATTTTATCAACCAATATTTTATTTTTGGTGTGTGTTTTTCTCTCCAAAATTGTGATCTTTGTCTTGCTTAATTCTATATTTCCATGGTTTGATGTATGCATGCACTTATATGATTGAGGCCTTTATTTCACTAAGCTTACATACCCATATGGCCTTACCTTTCATTATCCTTTGCAAACCAATTTGAGCCTATTTTACCCCTTTGTTCTTTACTTTAGCACATCATTAACTCTAAGCGGAAAACAATGTTGTCCTTAATTTGAATCCTTGGTTAGCTTAGACTAGTGAGAGTGCTCATGAATTAAGTGTGGGGAAAAGTGGGTTTGGAAATATTTGGTTTAAGAATTGGGTGTTATATATCTTTATGAAAATGTGAAAGAAATGTTTAGGACATGTTCATGCATTCAATAATTTAATCATATGCATTGAGAAAAACAAAAGAAAAAAAAGAAAAATATATATATATATATAAAAAAAAAGAAGAAGAAAAAGAGAAAAAGAAAAGAAAAAGAGCAATTATGCAAAAAGGGGACAAAATGCCCCAAAGTAAGTGAAAGCAATGCATATGTACTGTACTTGAAATTAGAATGCATGAATATGTGAAAAACATGGTTAATGGATAGTTAGATATTATATTATGATTACATGGATTGTCTAAAGTTAGGTGGCAAGTTTAAGTTAATTAAAGATTCAGATTTTAGTCCACTTGGCCAAATACAATCCTACCTTGACCCTAACCCCATTACAACCCTTAAAAGACCTCTTGATTTGTGTATTTGTGCATTAAATTTATGTTGATTGTTAGATGAAGAGCAAGCCTTAGAAAGCAAGGTTAGTAGAGAATTGAGAGAATCGAACCTTAAACACTTGAGTGATTAGAGTGTCTACACTACCAGTGAGGGTTTGATGCTCGATTCTTTGTTCCCGGCTTTCATGAGCTATTTTCTTCTGCAAGTCTATTTGTACTTCATTTTTATGATTTGAATTAGTGAAATCCAGTTCATGTATGTTCTTAAAAGATTTGTTTACTTTTAACCAAGTAGGTAGAAACATTCTGCATATAGTTGCATTCATACAGATAGGTTGCATTTCATGCATTCTACCATTCCTCTTCATCTTTATAGCATCTCTTGAGCTTAGCATGAGGACATGCTAATGTTTAAGTGTGGGGAGGTTGATAAACCACTATTTTATGGTTTATCTTGTGCTCAATTGAGTGGATTTTATCAACTCTTTACCCACTTATTCATGCTATTTGCATGGTTTTACATTTGCCTTCCTAATTATGTGCTTTGATTGAAAACATGCTTCTTTGGCCTTAAATTCTCTATGATTAATCCTCTCTTATTACCATTAGATGCCTTGATATGTGTGTTAAGTGATTTCAGAGATTATAGAGCAGGAATGGCTCAGAGGATGGAAAGGAAGCATGCAAAAGTGGAAGGAATACAAGAAGTTGAAGGAACTGCAAAGCTGTCCAGCCTGACCTCTTTGCACTCAAACGGCTATAACTTTAGCTACAGAGGTCCAAACGATGCGGTTCTAGTTGCATTGAAAAGATAACGTTTGGGGATTCGATTTGATATATAATATGCCATAGTCGCCCTGACGCTAGGTGACGCGACCGCGTGCTCCATGCGGACGCGTCGCAGTGACGAAAATTCAGCATGTTTGAATTCGCAACCAGCGAATTCTGGGCTGTTTCTGACCCAGTTCTCGGCCCAGAAAATACAGATTAGAGGCTATAAAGTAGAGGGATTGCATCCATTCATAATCAAGCTTTCATATTTACAATTTTAGGAGTAGATGTAGTTTTTAGAGAGAGAGGTTCTCTCCTCTCTCTTAGGATTAGGATTAGGATTTCTCTTAGTTTTAGGAGTGACTCTCGATCCCAGGTTCAATGTTCTTTTTATTTATTTTCTCAACTTAATTTATGAACATCTATGCCAGATTTAATTTCTTTTGTTAATGCAATTCGAGGTATTTTTAGATTTAAGATTGCTTTGCTTTATTTATATTGATGCTTTTAATTTAATTTAGATATTTTTCTCCCTTTTGGCTTTGGTCAAGTGATTGGTAGTACTTGAGTTTTCAAACTCAGCAAGTGATTGAAATTGGCAGATTCTGCTTGAGCTAAGATTGCTCTAACACTAGTCTCTCCACAGGAGTTGACTAAGACTTGAGAATCAAGCTAATCCGTCCACTTAACCTTCCTTTGTTTAATAAAGGCTGACCAAGTGGGATTAAAACCCAATTCTCTTCACACCTGATAAGGATAACTAGGATAGGAATTCCAATTCTTATACCTTGCCAAGAGATTTTATTATTATTATTTTATTTTACTTGTCATATAATATATTCCCTCCTTACTTCCAAAATCCCAATTTACAAACTCATAACCAATAATAAGAACATACCTCCCTGCGATTCCTTGAGAAGACGACCCGAGGTTTAAATACTCGGTGATCAATTTTAAAGGGGTTTGTTACTTGTGACAACCAAAACATTTGTACGAAAGGACTTTTGAAGGTTTAGAAACTATACTTGCAACGAGGATTTATCCGCAAATTTCTAGACCACGCAAAAGTTCTCTCGTCAACCTTTCCTCGACCTCTACTGGGATCATTGCCTCCACTCCGTATGCTAGTCGAAATGGTGATTCGTTTGTGGTGGAATGTGGCGTTGTTCGATATGCCCATAGGACTTGTAGAAGTTCTTCGGCCCAGGCTCCCTTTGCATCTTGCAGTCTCTGTTTCAGCCCAGCCAATATGACTTTGTTGGCCGCTTCGGCATATCCATTGGCTTGGGGATGTTCAACGGAGGTGAACTGGTGTTTTATGTTTAAGTCGGCTACTAACTTTCTGAAGCCCGCGTCTGTGAATTGGGTGCCATTGTCTGTAGTGATGGAGTATGGAACCCCAAACCTTGTGACAATATTCCTATATAGGAATTTCCAACTCCTTTGAGCAGTGGCGTTGGCTAGGGGCTCTGCCTCGATCTACTTTGTGAAATAGTCTACCCCGATTATGAGGAATTTAACTTGTCCTGATCCCTGGGGAAAGGGTCCGAGAAGATCGAGTCCCCATTTTGCAAATGGCCAAGGCGATGTTACGCTGATGAGCTCTTCTGGCGGGGCGATGTGAAAGTTGGCATGTTTCTGGCATGGTGGGCATGTCCTTACAAATTCTGTAGCTTCCTTTTGTAGAGTTGGCCAATAAAATCCCTCCTGGAGTACTTTTTTGGTGAGAGCTTGTGCTCCGAGATGATTACCACAAATGCCAATGTGTACTTCCTCTAAAACTTCCCTTGTGTTGGAGGTCGGCACACATTTTAGTAGTGGTATTGAAATTCCTCTTTTATATAGGGTGTTGTTTATGATAGTGTAGTACTGAGCCTCCCGTTTTAACCTCTTTGCCTCCTTCTCATTTGTGGGGAGTGTTTCTGTTTTGAGGTAATTAATTATGGGGGTCATCCATCCTTGATCCTGACTTGTTATGGCTAGGACTTTTTCCTCTTCCGAGATTGACGGGTTCTGCAGCATTTCCTGGATGAGGCTTCTATTGTTGCCCCCTGGTTTGGTGTTGGCTAGTTTTTAGAGTACATCAGCTCGGGCATTTTGTTCGCGGGGTATGTGACAGATCTTATATTCCCCGAGTTGACCGAGCTGTTCCTTGGTTTTATCCAAATACTTTTTCATGGTGGGGTCTTTGACTTGGTAGCTCTCTGTTATTTGTGAGGTGACTACTTATGAATCACTGAAGATGTTGAGTTTTTGAGCTCCAACCTCCTTAGCCAGCTTTAAACCAGCTAGTAATGCTTCATATTCTGCCTGGTTGTTCGAGGCCGGGAACCCAAATTTGAGGGAAAGCTCAACTTGGGTTCCTTGGTTGCTTTCTATTATCACACCTGCGCCACTTCCAGTCTTATTGGAGGACCCGTCCACGTAGAGATTCCATTCTGTGGGGGTCTCCAGGGTATTTGTGAATTCTGCAATGAAGTCGGCCAAGTATTGTGATTTGATGGCTGTCCGAGCTTCATATTAGAGGTCGAACTCGGATAACTCGACTGCCCATTGTAAAATTCGTCTTGCTAGATCTGTTTTCTGCAATATCCCTTTTATGGGCTGGTCGGTTCGAACCTTAATGGTGTGAGCCTGGAAGTACGGGCGAAGTCGTCGAGATGTTAGTATGAGAGTATATGCGAACTTTTCTATTTTTTTGTAGTTCAGCTCGGATCCCTGCAGCGTTTTACTAATGAAGTATACAGGTTGTTGCCCTTTGTCATCCTCTCGAACCAGTGCTGAGGCTATTGCCTGACTTCCTACCGTAAGGTACAATACGAGTGGTTCTTCCTTTCGTGGTCGAGTTAGGATAGTTGGTCGTCCCAGGAAATTTTTGAAATCCTGGAAGGCTTACTCGCATTCCATTGTCCATTCGAACTTCTTTCCTTTCCTTAAAGTGGTATAGAAGGGGAGAGATCTTATCGCTGATCCCGCTAAGAATCTGGATAAGGCTGCCAATCTCCCGTTGAATTGTTGTACCTCTCTAACACAAGTTGGGCTCTTTATGTTGACTATGGCCTGGCATTTGTCCGGATTTGCTTCAATTCCTCTTTGTGTGAGCATGAAACCTAAGAATTTGCCCGCTTCTACTGCAAAGGTGCATTTTGTGGGATTGGGTCGCATGCCATGCTTCCTTATAGTGTCGAACACTTGAGCCAGGTCAGACAATAATGTCTCTTCGCTTTGTGTCTTTATTAACATGTCGTCCACGTAGACTTCCATGATTTTTCCGATATGATCTGGAAATACTTTATTCATTAGCCTTTGATAACTAGCTCCCGCATTCTTGAGACCGAAAGGCATCACAATGTAGCAGTAATTTGCTTTTGGTGTCAGAAATGAGGTCTTTTCTTGATCTGGTGGATACATGGGGATTTGGTTGTATCCAGAATATGCATCTATAAACGAGAGGTATCTATATCTGGATGAAGCATCTACCAGAGCGTCGATACTTGGGAGTGGGTAAGGATCTTTTGGGCAGGCTTTGTTGAGATCGGTGTAGTCGGTGCACATTCGCCATTTTCCATTTGATTTTTTCACCAAGACGACGTTAGCTAGCCATAGTGGGTACTTGACTTCTCTTATGAATCCTGCCTCCAGTAGTGCTTGTACCTGTTCTTCCACAGCTTGGGATCGTTCTGGCCCAAGTTTTCTTCGTCTCTGCTGTACCGGCTGAGATCCTGAGTAGACCGCCAACTTGTGGCACATTAGCTTGGGATCTATACCTGGCATGTCTACAGCTTTCCATGCGAAGAAATCGACATTATCTCGTAAGAACTGTACTAGTAATTCTTTTGCGTCTCCCTTCAGTATCGTGCCAATATTAGTTGTTTTGTCCGAGGTATCTCTGATCTGAACTTTCTCTATTTCTCTTTTGGGCTGTGGACGGAGTTCTTCTCGTCTCTGAACTCCACCAAGCTCAATTGTATAGAACTCTTCTCCTCTGCCTCTGAGGTTTAGACTTTCGTTATAACAGCGGCGTGCAATCTTTTGATCTGCTTTTATCGTAGCTATCCCTTCTGTAGTTGAGAATTTCATGCATAGATGTGGAGTTGAGACTATTGCGTCGAGTTGATTTAGTGTTGTTCGACCTATTAGGGCATTGTAGGCTAAACTCACGTCGACTATGATGTAGTCTATCTTGAGTGTTCTGGATTGGTTCCCTTTTTTGAAGGTTGTATGTAGTGACACGTATCCCAGTGGTTGTACTGGGGTATCTCCCAGTCCGAACAGGCTGTTCGGGTATGCTCTAAGCTCCTTTTCTTCTAAGCCGAGCTTGTTGAAGGAAGTTTTGAATAAGATATCGGCGGAGCTCCCTTGGTCTATTAATGTGCGGTGGAGATTGGCGTTTGCCAGTATGATGGTGATGACCATGGGGTCGTCGTGTCTTGAGATGATACCGGATACGTCTTCTTTGGTGAATGTGATTGCAGGGATGTCGGGTGCTTCCCCCTTTCCTTCGACATGATATACTTTTTTGAGATATCTTTTGCGGGATGATTTGGAGATTCCTCCTCCTGCAAATTCTCTGTGTATCATATGGACATGTCTTTCTGGCGTACGAGGTGATCGCTCGATTCGTCCGACATCTTCATCCCTTCTTCTCTTTCTTTGATCACCATCTCGGGTGGCCAGAAACCGATCTAGTTTTCCTTCTCTCACTAATTTTTCTATGATGTTTTTTAAGTCGAAGCATTCGTTGGTGGAATGCCCTCGGACTCGGTGATATTCACAGTATTCGTTCCGATTTCCTCCTCCTCTTTTGCCTTTGAGTGGTCGAGCTGGGGGTATCTTTTCCGTATGGCAGACTTCTTTGTAGACATCTACCAGGGATACCCTAAGAGGGGTGTAATTGTGATATTTTTTAATTTTCTCCCCTTGTCAATCTTCCTTCTTTTTGGATTCTTTATCTTTGTCTCGGTAGGAGAATCCAGATTTTGAGGTTTCTCCCAACCGAGAGTTTTCTTCCATGTTGATATATTTTTACGCTCGCTCCTGCACCTCATCCAGAGATGTGGGATATTTCTTCGATATAGATTGGCTAAAAGGTCCCTCTCGTAGGCCATTGATGAGGCCCATGATGGCGGCCTCTGTTGGCAAGCTTTGTATGTCTAGGCATGTTTTATTGAATCTCTCCATGTAGTTGCGAAGACTTTCCCGATCTCCTTGCCTGATTCCTAGTAGACTGGGGGCGTGCTTGGCCTTGTCTTTTTGGATGGAGAATCTAGCCAGGAATTTTTTGGCTAGGTCGTCAAAGCTTGAGATGGACTTAGGAGGTAAGTTGTCGAACCATCTAATTGTTGTCTTCGTAAGGGTCGTTGGAAAAGCTTTGCAGCGAACAGCGTCCGAGGCGTCGGTGAGGTACATTCTGCTTATGAAGTTGCTGAGGTGATGGTTAGGATCTGTAGTGCCATCATACAGAGTCATATCCGGGAGTTTGAAGTCCTTAGGAATTTTAGTTTTCATGATGTCCCTAGTGAATGGATCTTGATCTTTGGGTGAATTGTCCTTAGGGGTGGTCCGGGTAGCCTTTGCTTTGAGATCGGCTTCAAGTTGTAGGATTTTATCTTCTAGCTCTCGACGTCACCTTACCTCTCTTTGTAGATCCTTGCCAACTTCTCGTTGATGCTAACTTTCTTTTTCAAGTTGCTTTAAACGATTTTGAAGTGCTTCTATTACTCCTGGATTTGATGAGTTTTTGTCTCCGTTAGATTCTAGAGTATCTTTTGGTGTAGCGTCCGTGTTTTTGTGTGGCGTTCTGTCCTCTAGATCTGAATCGTGGTTGTTGTCATGGTCGTCCACCATGGGATGGGATGACTTCCAGGTTCCCCGGCAACGGCGCCAATGTTCCGAGGGTTACCTGAAACTGTAGGCCGATCTCGGATGAGATCTTCTGTACTGGTCGGAGATGATGTGTCCGGCTGGCTGGTGGCGGCCGGAGCTGTTGTGTCCAACTTGTTGGACTGGTTGCACTTCTGATCCTTGGTCACCGGAGTGTGGGGGGTACCTACAAGAGACTCCGATGCTTAAGTTAGCACGGGTATTAAGCAGGTTTATTGTAGAATCAGAGTATGAGTTATTGATAAACCACTATTTCATGGTTTATCTTGTGCTCAATTAAGTGGTTTTTATCAACTCTTTACCCACTTATTCATACTATTCGCATGGTTTTACATTTTCCTTCCTAATTATGTGCTTTGATTGAAAACATGCTTCTTTGGCCTTAAGTTCCCTATGTTTAATCCTCTCTTATTACCATTAGATGCCTTGATATGTGTGTTAAGTGATTTCAGAGATTACAGGGCAGGAATGACTCAGAGGATGGAAAGAAAGCATGCAAAAGTGGAAGGAATACAAGAAGTTGGAGAAATTGCTAAGCTGTCCAACCTGACCTCTTCGCACTCAAATGGCTATAACTTTAGCTACATACGTCCAAACGACGCGGTTCTAGTTGCGTTGGAAAGCTAACATCCGAGACTTTGATTTGATATATAATCTGCCATAGTTGCCTTGATGCTAGGCGACGCGAATGCGTGCTCCACGCGGACACATCGTAATGACAAAAATCAGCGTGGCAGATTTCTTCTCCAGCGAATTCTGGGCTGTTTTCGACCCAGTTTTTGGCCCAGAAAACACAGATTAGAGGCTATAAAGTGGGGGAATCCATTCATTCATAATCATAAGCTTTCACATTCACAATTTTTAGTTTTAGATGTAGTTTTTAGAGAGAGAGAGGTTCTCTCCTCTCTCTTAGGATTTAGTTTTAGGATTTAGGATTATTTCTTCTTCATCATAGGTTCAATGTTCCTCTTATTTATTTTCTACTTTTATTATATACTTTTAATTATTATTTATCTTTTCAATTTGGATTATGCTACATTCATGTTATGATTTTCTTAATTAATATTATTTGAGGTATTTCAGATTTAAGATTGCTTTGCTTTATTTATATTGATGCTTTTAATTTAATTTAGATATTTTCTCCCTTTTGGCTTTGGTTAAGTAATTGGTAACGCTTGAGCTGTCAAATAAAGCAGTGGTTAAAATTGGGAGTTGCTCCAATAACTCTAGTCTTTCCATAGGAATTGACTAGGACCTGAGGATTAAGCTAATTAATCCACTTGATTTACCTTCATAGTTAGAGGTTAACAAAGTGGGATTAAAATCCAATTCTCATCACAATTGATAAGGATAGGACTTCCAATTCTATTACCTTGCCAAGAGTTTATTTTATTATTACTATTTTATTTTTCTTATCATTTAACATACTGCTTCCTTACTTTCAAAACCCCCAATTTACAAGACTCATAACCAATAATAAGAACATACTTCCCTGCAATTCCTTGAGAAGATGACCCGAGGTTTAAATACTCGATTATCAATTTTAAAGGGGTTTGTTACTTGTGACAACCAAAACGTTTGTAAGAAAGGACTTTTGTTGGTTTAGAAGCTATACTTGCAACGGGAATTTATTCTGAATTCTAGACCACGCAAAAGTTCTCTCTTCAAAATGGCGCCGTTGCCGGGGAATTGCAAACATGTGCCTTATTATTGGTTATTGTAAATATTTGCTTTTGCTTGTTTTTTTGTTTTTATTTTTATTTTTATTTTTGCTTTTTCGTAAATTAAGAGGTTATTGGTTTTTATTTAGTCATTAAAAAATTTTTCAAAAATTTGTTCTTGGTGTTCATTTTGATCTTCAAGTTGTTCTTAGTTGTTTTCTTCATTTTGATCTAAAAATTTTAAGTTTGGTTTCATTTTATTGTTTTTCTCTTTCCTCATTAAATTCAAAAATATCTTTTCTCTTTATTTTTATTGGATTTTCGAATTTTCCTTTAAAAAAAATTTTAGATTTTAATTTTAAAACATTTTTATCTTATCTTATCTTAGTTTTAAATTTCAAAATTCAAATCTTTTTCAAAAATTATATCTTTTTCAAAATCTTATCTTATCTTATTTCAAAAATCAAATTTCAAAAATTTAAAATTCAAAATTTCAAATTTCAGATTTCAAAATTTAAAATTCAAATTTCAAAATTTAATTTTCAAATTCAAAATTTAAATTTCAATAACCTTTTAATTTAAATTTGTTTTTATTTTTATTTTTTATTTTCATTTGCTATTATTCGTTCTCACCCCCATTGCTTTGAGTTTGGTCCCAATGCTGTTGCAAGGAATGGAAATTATAACAGGAACATGCATCAAGGTCAAAACAATCAGAGATGGAAGGAGCCACGAGGATCTGATCAACCCTTTCGGCAACATCACCTTCCAAGATACCATGGACAACGACCATCCTACAATGCATGCCAAGACAATAGATATGGTGGACCCCCTTGTAGTTACCAGCAAGCTCCATCATATGCCAATGAACCACCTCCTCAAAATAGCTTTGGACCACTATACTCACAAGTCCCTTTCCACCATTCACCTCCATATGACCCTAACCCGTATCCACCATACCAACCAACTTATGAGACAAATGAACCCTCCTATCCACCACAAACCTCCATGGAGAAAGCACTTACCGATCTAAACTCTACTATACAAGCTTTCATCACCCAAATCGGACCACCAAATACCTTCAACAATTAACCCTCAAGCTCTAGTGCACTTCCTTTTCAACCACAGAATGATCTCTCCATCCCATCACCACCATCCATGGAAGAGCACCCACATCCATCAATCCAAGAGCAACATGATCCCAATGATGCTATTGACATGGAACAAGAGAGAAGGGATCATCTTCGCGAATCCATACTTCATAAGGAGCTAGAGGAGGCCCTAAAGGTGAAGGTAGTAAAGACCCTTGAAGATGAAAGAATAGTTGAAAGGAGTTGTCATGGAAAGAAAATCATCAAGGATAAGTACGATTTTATATTAAAACTACTGGACAAAGCAGTAATTATTAAAGAGGAAAAAGTGGTTGAAGACTTGGAAGATGCAGAACCTCCATGGGAAAGTCCAGTCATAGAACCTCCTTCCAAGACATTTGAATTTGATGCCAAAGAGGGTGTACAACCTCCAAGGCATGTCATGGTTAAGGAATTGGAAGAGGTCGAGCAAGAGATGGAGATTCAAAAAGAAGAAGCACAACCTCCCATGCCCTTGGAAAGCAGTGAAGAGGAGATTGAATTGGAAGAAAGCTACCAAGAGGAAGAGGTTGAAATTGAAGAAGCTTACAAGGAGGTGGAAGTTGTCAGAAAAGAGCACAAGAGAGTGGAGCTTGCAAGTTCATTGGAAACACCTCTCCCAAGGCCATTACCGTTCAACACAACGTTCAAGTAGGTAAAATTCTTATCCTTGACCTTTACCTTCCCACTTGAATATCGGCTACTGGAGACGGATGGTCAACATAGAGCTCTTTGTGGCATTAAGAGTAAGAGGAAGATGGTCAGTGGTAAGAATTGTCCTGCAAGGTTCATTATGGTTGGAAGCTTTAAGTTTAAACGCAAAGGTTGGTGTAGAGCTCAATTGAATGGGTCTAGGAAGTTGTTTGGACGCTTCACTGAGAATTCTAAAGCTGAACCACCCGGATGGAATCATGATAATCAACTTGAAGACGGGTGTAGAAACAAGATTTGGGATCCCGGAGGATATTGGAATCACAAACATTGGTGGAGATTCCTGGATGAGTTCAAGCATAAGCCACCATAACAGGAAGCTCATCAAATGTCCAACTTAAGGACTTTAACTAAAAGTGCTAGGTGGGAGACAACCCACCATGGTATGATCATTCCTTTTTCAATTTTATTTCATTTTGTTTTATTTTATTTTATTTTATTTTATTTTTATTGAACCTGAAATTATTTATTGCATCTACATTAGCCTTGCATTCTGCATACTGCATATATATAAAAAAAATCACACGCGACGCGACAGCGTCGCCGACGCGTTCGCGTCACCAGTGCATTTGGAAGAAAAGGAAAGTGAACAGAGAGTCACGCGAAAGCGTGGCTGGAGGCGTGCCTTTGACACAAAATTAATCCACGCGACCGTGTGGATGACGCGTTCGCGTCATTAGCGAAATAGCCTCCCCACGCGTCTGCATCACCCACGCGAACACGTGACTTTGTAAAATCGACGTAAAGGGGTGCATGGCAGAGAGTTATGATGGAGCGGGGCTGGAATGGTGCTAGCAGCACAAGCCCCACCACGCGAACGCGTCATCTACGCGTCCGCGTCATATTGGAAATAAGGCCACCCACGTGATCGCGTCAACCACGCGACCGCGTCACCCAGATTTTTGGCAAAAATGCATTTCAAACAGAGAGTTGTGTGAACGCGAGGCTGCACTCACGCCAGTCGCACAAATCAGGTCACGCGGTCGCATGACCCATGCGTCCGCGTCACCTAACCTTATCGCGCACCACGTGACCGCGTCACTCACGCGTCCGCGTCGCCTTCGTCGCATAACTTATCCAGATTAGTGCCAATTATCTTATCTTTTATTCTCTACTTCTAATTTCTTCTATCTTCTCTTCTTTCTCTCTCCTTCTTACTTTCTTTTTCCTCACTTCTTTCCCTTCTCATTCTTCTTATCTTTCATTTTATTTTACTTAATTTATTTGCATATTTCATTCATTGCATCTTAATTTTGTGCATACCTTTATTTTCTTTTCTAAATTCATTATTTTTCCTTTGGTGTTAAAATTTTCTTATTTAACTGTTGCATCTTCTCTTGAATTATTTTGGGTGCTTAGTGACTTGTTTTATTCTGATTGGGTAATATTATTTAAATCAATGCCAATCTTTTATATCTGTATTACTTTTTCATTGACATGAATTTATATTATCTCTCCTTCCCCATTCTCTTCCCCATTGTTGCAAATTCTGCACCATTGGTATGCCATGTGCTTCTATTTTTTTCTCACGTACATGTTGAAGCTTCCATGTAAATGAGACCCTTATCAATTGGCATTAACCCACCCATACTTCATTTATTTTCTTATCTCTATTTCTAGGTTACTTTTCTTCCCTTTTTCTTTCAGGATGGCCACCCGGAAGGAAACCGGAAGACGTTTACATGGGAAAACAAGACAAGTCCATCTGGACAATCTTTGGAGAAAAGCGCCAATTGGAACAACCCGTCCACCTGCACATCTCAGCATGCACCAAGGACGGTGCAATCTTTAAGTGTGGGGAGGTCGATACCGATCTCCATAGGTTAGTTGCTCTTCTATCTCAACACCAATGGTTTATTTTCCTTGTTAGTTGTTGCATTTGCATGTTTGATTGCATGATTATTTGATTTTGTGCATATTTTATCACTTGGTTGAAGTATTATTTTCTTTTTCAAGAAACCTTTTAGAGTATTTCACTAATTTAAATAAAATTTAATGTTAAACTTGTTTGAAGAAATATTATACTGGAACATGATTTAGAGCTCGAACATACAAAACCTGTGAGATTTTTTGAGCCTATTTGAATTGGTTGTATTTTACCAACCAATATTTTATTTTTGGTGTGTGTTTTTCTCTCTAAAATTGTGATATTTGTCTTGCTTAATTCTATATTTCCATTGTTTGATGTATGCATACACTTACATGATTGAGGCCTTTGTTTCACTGAGCTTACATACCCATATGGACTTACCCTTTCATTATTCCTTGCAAACCAATGTTGAGCCTATTATACCCATTTGTTCTTTACTTTAGCACATCATTAACTCTAAGCAGAAAACAATAATATCCTTAATTTGAATCCTTGGTTAGCTTAGACTAGTGAGAGTGCTCATGAATTAAGTGTGGGGAAGTGAATTTGGAAATATTTTGGTTTGAGAATTGAGTATGTTAGAATTTTCTAAAAATGTGAAAGAAATGTTTAAGACATGATTCATGCATCCAATAATTTAATCATATGCATTGAGAAAAATAAATGAAATATATATATATATATATATATATATATATATATATATATAAGAGAAGTGAAAAAAAAAGAAATGAAAAAAAATTATAATTAAGCAAAAAGGGGACAAAATGCCCCAAAGTAAGTGGTGAAAGCAATGCATATGTACTGTACTTAAAATTAGAATGCATGAATATGTGGAAAACATGGTTAATGGATAGTTAGATGTAGTATTATGATTACATGGATTGTCTAAAGTTAGGTGGAAAGTTTAAGTTAATTAAGGATTCAGATTTTAATCCACTTGGCCAAATACGATCCTACATTGACCCTAACCCCATTACAACCCTTAAAAGACCTCTTGATATGTGTATCTGTGCATTAAATTTATGTTGTTAGATGAAGAGCAAGCCTTAGAAAGTAAGGTTAGTAGAGAATTGAGAGAATCGAACCTAAAACACTTGAGTGATTAGAGTGCATACACTCCCAATGAGGGTTCGATGCTCGATTCTTTGTTCTTGGCTTTCATGAGCTATTTTCTTCCACAAGCCTATTTGTACTTCTTTTTTATGATTTGAATTAGTGAAATCCAGTTCTTATTTATTCTTGGAGAATTTATTTACTTTTAAACCAAGTAGGAAAAAGCATTCTTCATGTAGTTGCATTCATATAGATAGGTTGCATTTCATACTTTCTACCACTCCTTTATAGCTTCTCTTGAGCTTAGCATGAGAACATGCTATTGTTTAAGTGTGGAGAAGTTGATAAACCACTATTTCATGGTTTATCTTGTGCTCAATTGAGTGGTTTTTATCAACTCTTTACCCACTTATTCATCTATTCGCATGGTTTTACATTTGCCTTCCTAATTATGTGCTTTGATTGAAAACATGCTTCTTTGGCCTTAAATTCCCTATGTTTAATCCTCTCTTATTACCATTATATGCCTTGATATGTGTGTTAAGTGATTTTAGAGATTACAGGGCAGGAATGACTCAGAGGATGGAAAGGAAGCATGCAAAAGTGGAAGGAATACAAGAAGTTGAAGGAACTGCAAAGCTGTCCAGCCTGACCTCTTTGCACTCAAACGGCTATAACTTTAGCTACAGAGGTCCAAACGATGCGGTTCTAGTTGCGTTGGAAAGATAACGTTTGGGGATTCGATTTGATATATAATATGTCATAGTTGCCCTGACGCTAGACAACGCGAACGCGTGCTCCACGCGGACGCGTCACAATGACGAAAATCAGCGTGGCAGATTTCTTCTCCAGCGATTTCTGGGCTGTTTTCGACCCAGTTTTCAGCCAAGAAAACACAGATTAGAGGCTATAAAGTGGGGAAATCCATTCATTCATAATCATAAGCTTTCACATTCACAATTTTTAGTTTTAGGATTTAGGATTATTTCTTCTTCATCACAGGTTCAATGTTCCTCTTATTTATTTTCTACTTTTATTATATACTTTTAATTATTATTTATCTTTTCAATTTGGATTATGCTACATTCATGTTATGATTTTCTTAATTAATATTATTTGAGGTATTTCAGATTTAAGATTGCTTTGCTTTATTTATATTGATGCTTTTAATTTAATTTAGATATTTTCTCCCTTTTGGCTTTGGTTAAGTAATTGATAACGCTTGAGCTGTCAAATAAAGCAGTGGTTGAAATTGGGAGTTGCTCCAATAACTCTAGTCTTTCCATAGGAATTGACTAGGACCTGAGGATTAAGCTAATTAATCCACTTGATTTACCTTCATAGTTAGAGGTTAACAAAGTGGGATTAAAATCCAATTCTCATCACAATTGATAAGGATAGGACTTCCAATTCTATTACCTTGCCAAGAGTTTATTTTATTATTACTATTTTATTTTTCTTATCATTTAACATACTGCTTCCTTACTTTCAAAACCCCCAATTTACAAGACTCATAACCAATAATAAGAACATACTTCCCTGCAATTCCTTGAGAAGATGACCCGAGGTTTAAATACTCGATTATCAATTTTAAAGGGGTTTGTTACTTGTGACAACCAAAACGTTTGTAAGAAAGGACTTTTGTTGGTTTAGAAGCTATACTTGCAACGAAAATTTATTCTGAATTCTAGACCACGCAAAAGTTCTCTCTTCAGTTATACCTAGGTGCTCTAGTGTATTTATAGTGGTTGTAGAGTGACCTTTCTAGATAAGATAAGTTAGTTATCTTATCTTATCTTTATCTTTGAGTTGAGGTCAGCTTATCTTCAAGGGAACCGCCCTTATCTCTATAGGCTTGGACGGCCTGTGGATTTGGGTCGTGTTCCTCTATTTGGGCCCTTTATTGGGCTTTCCTGTCGATTTGGCTGACCTCTTTGAGAAGAGGTCGGATAGCCTGACCTGAAGAGGTTGGTCGCTTTGTCACTAAACATATCGGGTCGAATAGCTCGGCCCAGGGTGTGAACAAAAACATTCACTCAATTGGATGGAGAATCACTGTATGATGCATGGGAAAGATACAAAGCCTTGATCAGAAAGTATCCACCAGAGATGTTCAGTGAATGGGATAAACTCCAAAATTTCTATGAAGGATTAACATTGAAGGCTCAAGAATCCCTTGATTATTTAGCAGGAGGTTCATTACAACTCATGAAGATAGCTGAGGAAGCCCAAAACCTCATAGACACTGTGACTAACAATCAATACTTCTATGGTCATCAAAGGCAACACCAGCCAGCTCAAAGGAAAGGTGTGTTAGAGCTGGAAGGTGTAGACACTATTTTGGCACAAAATAAGGTGATGCATGATGAGCGGATAATTTATACGCTTTTTGGCATTGTTTTTAGTATGTTTTTAGTAGAATCTAGTTACTTTTAGGGATGTTTTTAATAGATTTTATGTTAAATTCACATTTCTGGACTTTACTATGAGTTTTTGTGTTTTTCTGTGATTTCAGGTATTTTCTGGCTGAAATTGAGGGACTTGAGCAGAAATCAGATTCAGAGGTTGAAGAAGGACTGCTGATGCTGTTGGATTCTGACCTCCCTGCACTCAAAGTGGATTTTCTGGAGCTACAGAACTCGAAATGGCGCGCTTCCAATTGCATTGGAAAGTAGACATCCAGGGATTTCCAGCAATATATAATAGTCTATACTTTGGCCAAGAATAGACGACGCAAACTGGCGTTCAACGCCAGCTTTCTGCCCAAATCTGGCGTCCAGCGCCAGAAAAGGAGCCAAAACCAGAGTTGAACGCCCAAACTGGCACAAAAGCTGGCGTTCAACTCCAAGAAGGACCTCTACACGTGCAACACTCAAGCTCAGCCCGAGCACACACCAAGTGGGCCCCGGAAGTGGATTTATGCATCAATTACTTACTTCTGTAAACCCTAGTAGCTAGTTTATTATAAATAGGACCTTTCACTATTGTATTAGACGTTTTTGACTATCTTTGGACGCCTGGTTCTTAGATCAGAGGGGCTGGCCATTCGGCCATGCCTGGACCTTTCACTTATGTATTTTCAACGGTAGAGTTTCTGCACTCCATAGATTAAGGTGTGGAGCTCTGCTGTTCCTCAAAGATTAATGCAAAGTACTACTGTTTTCTATTCAATTCATCTTGTTTCGCTTCTAAGATATTCATTCGTACTTCAATCTGAATGTGATGAACGTGACAATCATCATCATTCCCTATGAACGCGTGCCTGACAACCACTTCCGTTCTACCTTCGACTGAACGAGTATCTCTTAGATCTCCTAACCGGAATCTTCGTGGTGTAAGCTAGAATGATGGCGGCATTCAAGAGAATCCGGAAAGTCTAAACCTTGTCTGTGGTATTTCGAGTAGGATTCAATGATTGAATGACTGTGACGAGCTCCAAACTCGCGATTGCAGGGCGTTAGTGACAGACGCAAAAGGATAGTAAATCCTATTCCAGCATGATCGAGAACCGACAGATGAATAGCCATGCCATGACAGGGTGCGTTGACCATTTTCACTGAGAGGATAAGATGAAGCCATTGACAAGGGTGATGCCTTCAGACGATTAGCCGTGCCGTGACAGGGCATTGGATCATTTTCCCAAGAGATGACCGAAAGTAGCCATTGACAGTGGTGATGTATCACATAAAGCCAGCCATGGAAAGGAGTAAGACTGATTGGATGAAGATAGCAGGAAAGCAGAGGTTCAGAGGAACGAGAGCATCTCCATTCGCTTATCTGAAATTCCTACCAATGAATTACATAAGTATTTTTATCCCTATTTTATTTTATTAAATTCGAAAACACCATTATCAATTTATATCTGCCTAACTGAGATTTGCAAGGTGACCATAGCTTGCTTCATACCAACAATCTCTGTGGGATTCGACCCTTACTTACGTAAGGTATTACTTGGACGACCCAGTGCACTTGCTGGTCAGTTACACGGAGTTGTGAACCGTTGTTTTGGCATCATGTTTTTGGCGCCATTTCCAGGGAAAGAAAGAGCAATGAACTTTACATAATTAAAGTGTAATCACGATTCCGCGTACCAAGTTTTTGGCACCGTTGCCGGGGATTTTTCGAGTTTGGACAACTGACGGTTCATCTTGTTGCTCAGATTAGGTAATTTTCTTTTTGTTTTCCTTTCAAAAATTTTTCAAAAACCTTTCAAAAATTTCTCACTTGTTTTCGAAAAAAAAAATGTTTTCAAAAATATTATTTTTCTTCAGAATTTTTAAGAATGAATTCTAGTGTTTCATGAAGCATGTTGAAGCCTATCTGGCTGTAAAGCCATACCCAAACTGCTTTGGGATTGGTCTTCAACTAATCACCTCAATGGAGTCATGCCCAATTCTTCTAGATAGGGCATGTTAGGCTTGTCATGTCTGAATTACACTCATATTTTTATTAAAGCTTGGCTGGCTATTAAGCCATGCCTGACCCTTTGATTGGAGCTTTAAGACTAACATGGTAAGATTCCTGGAATTCATATTAAAAATTTTGGAATCCTTATTTTTATTTTTCACAATAATTTTTGAAAAAAAAATTAAAAGAAAATACAAAAAAATTCATAAAATCATAAAAATAAAAAATATTTTTGTGTTCTTGTTTGAGTCTTGAGTCATGTTATAAGTTTGGTGTCAATTGCATGTGCATCTTGCATTTTTCGAAATTCTCATGCATTTATAGTGTTCTTCATGATCTTCAAGTTGTTCTTGGTAAGTCTTCTTGTTTGATCTTTGCATTTGCATGTTTTGTGTCTTTTCTTGTTTTTCATATGCATTATTGAATTCTTAGTGTCTAAGCATTAAAGAATTCTAAGTTTGGTGTCTTGCATGTTTTCTTTGCATTAAAAATTTTTCAAAAATATGTTCTTGGTGTTCATCTTGACATTCAAAGTGTTCTTGATGTTCATCTTGACATTCATAGCATTCTTGCATGCATTCATTGTTTTAATCTAAAAATTTCATGCATTGCATAATTTTCATGTTTTTCTCTCTCATCATAAAAATTCAAAAATCAAAAAAATATCTTTCCCTTTTTCTCTCTTAAAATTTCAAAAATTAGATTTGACCTTTTCAAAAATTTTTAAAAATCTAGTTGTTTCTTATGAGTCAAATCAAATTTTCAATTTGAAAATCTTATCTTTTTCAAAATCTTTTTCAAAAATCAAATCCTTTTCAAATTTCTTAGTTATTTTCGAAAATTCCAAAAATATTTTTCAAAAATCTTTTTCTTATTTTTCTATCAAATTTTCGAAAATAACAATAACAATTAATGTTTTGATTCAAAAATTTCAAGTTTGTTACTTGCTTGTTAAGAAAGATTCAAACTTTGAGTTCTAGAATCATATCTTGTGATTTCTTGTGAATCAAGTCATTAATTGTGATTTTTAAAAATCAAATCTTTTTCAAAAACTAATTTCAATCATATCTTTTCAAAAATATCTTCTTATCTTACCTTTTTCAAAAATTTGATTTCAAAATATCTTTTCTAACTTCTTCTCTTCTTAACTTTTCAAAAATTGATTTTCAAATTTGTTTCAACTAACTAACTAACTTTTTGTTTGTTTTCTACCTTTTTCAAAACTACCTAACTAACTCCCTCTCTCTAATTTTCGAAAATATCTCCCTCTTTTTCAAAATTTCTTTTTAATTAACTAATTATTTCAAATTTTAAATCTTAATTTTCAAAAATTACTAACTTTTTCAAAAACTATTTTCGAAAATCACTAACTCTTTTTTTTTTCAAAAATAATTTTCGAAAATTTTCTTCTCTCTCATCTCCTTCTATTTGTTATTCATCTACTAACATCTCTCCCTTACTAAAAAAAAAAGGGGGATCTCTATTATTATTATTTTTCTGTGCCCTCTTCTTTGTCATATGAGCAGCAGCAAGGACAAGAATATTCTTGTTGAAGCAGATCCAGAACCTGAAAGGACTCTGAAGAGAAAACTAAGAGAAGCTGAATTACAACAAACCAGCAAGCACCTGTCAGAAGTTTTCGAACAGGAAGAGGAGATGGCAGCCGAAAATAATAATAATGCAAGGAGGATGCTTGGTGACTTTACTGCACCTAATTCCAACTTACATGGAAGAAGCATCTCCATTCCTGCCATTGGAGCAAACAACTTTGAGCTGAAACCTCAATTAGTTTCTCTGATGCAGCAGAACTGCAAGTTTCATGGACTTCCATCTGAAGATCCTTTTCAGTTCTTAACTGAATTCTTGTAGATATGTGATACTGTTAAGACTAATGGAGTAGATCCTGAAGTCTATAGGCTCATGCTTTTCCCTTTTGCTGTAAGAGACAGAGCTAGAATATGGTTGGACTCTCAACCCAAGGACAGCCTGAACTCTTGGGAGAAGCTGGTCACGGCTTTCTTAGCCAAGTTCTTTCCTCCTCAAAAGCTGAGCAAGCTTAGAGTGGATGTTCAAACCTTCAAACAGAAGGAAGGTGAATCCCTCTATGAAGCTTGGGAAAGATACAAACAGCTGACCAAAAAGTGTCCTTCTGACATGCTTTCAGAATGGACCATCCTGGATATATTCTATGATGGTTTATCTGAGTTATCAAAGATGTCATTGGATACTTCGGCAGGTGAATCCATTCACCTAAAGAAAACGCCTGCAGAAGCTCAAGAACTCATTGACATGGTTGCTAATAACCAGTTCATGTACACTTCTGAGAGGAATCCTGTGAATAATGGGACGCCTATGAAGAAGGGAGTTCTTGAAGTTGATACTCTGAATGCCATATTGGCTCAGAACAAAATATTGACTCAGCAAGTCAATATGATTTCTCAGAGTCTGAATGGAATACAAGCTGCATCCAACAGTACTCAAGAGGCTTCTTCTGAAGAAGAAGCTTATGATCCTGAAAACCCTGCAATAGCAGAGGTGAATTATATGGGTGAATCTTATGAAAACACATATAATCCATCATGGAGAAATCACCCAAATCTCTCATGGAAGGATCAAAAGCCTCAACAAGGCTTTAATAATGGTGGAAGAAACAGGTTTAACAATAATAAACCCTTTCCATCATCCACTCAGCAACAGACAGAGAATTCTGAGCAGAATCCATCTAGCTTAGCAAATCTAGTCTCTGATCTATCTAAGGCCACTGTAAGTTTCATGAATGAAACAAGGTCTTCCATTAGAAATCTGGAAGCACAAGTGGGCCAGCTAAGTAAAAGGATCACTGAAATCCCTCATAGTACTCTCCCAAGCAATACAGAAGAGAACCCAAAAGGAGAGTGCAAGGCCATTGACATAAGCATCATGGCCGAACCTGTAAGGGAAGGAGAGGACGTGAATCCCAAGGAGGAAGACCTCCTGGGACATCCAGTGATCAATAAAGAGCTTCCCTCTGAGGAACCAAAGGACTCTGAGGCTCATCTGGAGACCATAGAGATTCCATTGAACCTCCTTATACCCTTCATGAGCTCTGATGAGTATTCCTCTTCTGAAGAGAATGAGGATGTTACTGAAGAGCAAACTGCCAAGTTTCTTGGTGCAATCATGAAGCTGAATGCCAAATTATTTGGTATTGAAACTTGGGAAGATGAACCTCCCTTGTTCACCAATGAACTAAGTGATCTGGATCAACTGAAATTGCCTCAGAAGAAACAAGATCCTGGAAAGTTCATAATACCTTGTACCATAGGCACCATGATCTTTAAGGCTCTGTGTGACCTTGGTTCAGGAATAAACCTCATGCCCCTCTCTGTAATAGAGAAACTGGGAATCTATGGGGTGCAAGCTGCTAAAATCTCATTAGAGATGGCAGACAATTCAAGAAAACAGGCTTATGGACAAGTAGAGGACGTGTTAGTAAAGGTTGAAGACATTTACATCCCTGCTGATTTCATAGTCCTGGATACTGGAAAGGAAGAGGATGAATCCATCATCCTAGGAAGACCTTTCCTAGCCACAGCAAGAGCTGTGATTGATGTGGACAGAGGAGAATTGATCCTTCAAATGAATGAGGACAATCTTGTGTTTACAACTCAAGGATCTCTCTCTGCTTCCATGGAGAGGAAGCATAAAAAGCTTCTCTCAAAACAGAGTCAACCAGAGCCCCCACAGTCAAACTCTAAGTTTGGTGTTGGGAGGTCACAACCAAACTCTAAGTTTGGTGTTGAACTCCCATATCCAAACTCTAGGTTTGGTGTTGGAGAGTTTCAACAATGCTCTGAACATCTGTGAGGCTCCATGAGAGCCCACTGTCAAGCTATTGACATTAAAGAAGCGCTTGTTGGGAGGCAACCCAATTTTTATTTATCTAACTATATTTTTCTTAGTTATATGTCTTTATAGGTTCATGATCATGTGGAGTCACAAAATAAACAAAAAAAATTAAAAACGGAATCAAAAACAGCAGAAGAAAAATCACACCCTGGAGGAGCATCTGTCTGGCGTTCAGCGCCAGAACAGAGCATGGTTCTGGCGCTGAACGCCCAAAATGGGCAGCTTCTGGGCGCTGAACGCCAGAACAGGCATGGTTCTGGCGTTCAACGCCAGAAATGGAACACAAATGGGCGTTGAACGCCCAAAATGGCCACCAACCTGGCGCTGAACGCCTAGAGTTGTGTGCAAGGGCATTTTACATGCCTAAATTGGTGCAGGGATGTAACTGCCTTGACACCTCAGGATCTGTGGACCCCACAGGATCATCTCAGGATCTGTGGACCCCACAGGATCCCCACCTACCTCATCATCTCTCTTTCCATTCATGATCATCCCTTCTGTTTTCCATTGACCACTCACATCCATACACCCACTACCTTCAAAATTTAACATCTCTCTCTCACCCAATCCCACCCATATGGCCGAATACACACTCCCATCCATCTCCTCCATATCTTCTTCTTATTCTTCTATTCTTTCTTCTTTTGCTCGAGGGCGAGCAACATTCTAAGTTTGGTGTGGTAAAAGCATAGCTTTTTTGTTTTTTCCATAACCATTGATGGCACCTAAGGCCAGAGAAACCTCTAGAAAAAGAAAAGGGAAGACAAAAGCTTCCATCAAGGGTCTATAGCTCAGTGGTAGAACATTTGACTGCAAATCAAGAGATCCCTGAGATACCTCAGGGGATACATTTTCTTCCACACAATTATTGGAAGCAACTAAGGGTGGAACATCAAGAGCACTCCATCATCCTTCATGAAATCAGAGAAGATCTAAAAGCAATGAAGGAGGAGCAACAAAGACAAGGAAGAGACATAGAAGAGCTCAAGGATATCATTGGTTCCTCAAGAAGGAAACGCCACCATCACTAAGGTGGATTCATTCCTTGTTCTTATTTCTTCTATTTTTCGTTTTCTATGTTATGTGCTTATCTATGTTTATGTCTTCATTACATGATCATTAGTAGTTAGTAACTTTGTCTTAAAGTTATGAATGTCCTATGAATCCATCACCTCTCTTAAATGAAAAATGTTTTAATTCAAAAGAACAAGAAGTACATGAGTTTTGAATTTATCCTTGAACTTAGTTTAATTATATTGATGTGGTGACAATGCTTCTTGTTTTCTGAATGTATGCTTAAACAGTGCATATGTCTTTTGAAGTTGTTGTTTAAGAATGTTAAATATGTTGGCTCTTGAAAGAATGATGACTAGGAGACATGTTATTTGATAATCTGAAAAATCATAAAAATGATTCTTGAAGCAAGAAAAAGCAGCAAAGAACAAAGCTTGCAGAAAAAAAAAATAGGCGAAAAAAAATAGAAAAGAAAAAGAAAAAGCAAGCAGAAAAAGCCAAAAGCTCTTAAAACCAAGAGGCAAGAGCAAAAAGCCAATAACCCTTAAAACCAAAAGGCAAGGGCAAACAAAAAGGATCCCAAGGCTTTGAGCATCAGTGGATAGGAGGGCCTAAAGGAAAAAAATCCTGGTCTAAGCGGCTAAACCAAGCTGTCCCTAACCATGTGCTTGTGGCGTGTAGGTGTCAAGTGAAAACTTGAGACTGAGCGGTTAAAGTCAAGGTCCAAAGCAAAAAAGAGTGTGCTTAAGAACCCTGGACACCTCTAATTGGGGACTTTAGCAAAGCTGAGTCACAATCTGAAAAGGTTCACCCAGTTATGTGTCTGTGGCATTTATGTATCCGGTGGTAATACTGGAAAACAAAGTGCTTAGGGCCACGGCCAAGACTCATAAAATAGCTGTGTTCAAGAATCATCATACTGAACTAGGAGAGTCAATAACACTATCTGAACTCTGAGTTCCTATAGATGCCAATCATTCTGAACCTCAATGGATAAAGTGAGATGCCAAAACCATTCAAGAGGCAAAAAGCTATAAGTCCCGCTCGTTTGATTGGAGCTATGTTTCATTGATAGTTTGGAATTTATAGTATGTTCTATTCTTTTTATCCTATTTTGATTTTCAGTTGCTTGGGGAGAAGCAACAATTTAAGTTTGGTGTTGTGATGAGCGGATAATTTATACGCTTTTTGGCATTGTTTTTAGTATGTTTTTAGTAGAATCTAGTTACTTTTAGGGATGTTTTTAATAGATTTTATGTTAAATTCACATTTCTGGACTTTACTATGAGTTTTTGTGTTTTTCTGTGATTTCAGGTATTTTCTGGCTGAAATTGAGGGACTTGAGCAGAAATCAGATTCAGAGGTTGAAGAAGGACTGCTGATGCTGTTGGATTCTGACCTCCCTGCACTCAAAGTGGATTTTCTGGAGCTACAGAACTCGAAATGGCGCGCTTCCAATTGCATTGGAAAGTAGACATCCAGGGATTTCCAGCAATATATAATAGTCTATACTTTGGCCAAGAATAGACGACGCAAACTGGCGTTCAACGCCAGCTTTCTGCCCAAATCTGGCGTCCAGCGCCAGAAAAGGAGCCAAAACCAGAGTTGAACGCCCAAACTGGCACAAAAGCTGGCGTTCAACTCCAAGAAGGACCTCTACACGTGCAACACTCAAGCTCAGCCCAAGCACACACCAAGTGGGCCCCGGAAGTGGATTTATGCATCAATTACTTACTTCTGTAAACCCTAGTAGCTAGTTTATTATAAATAGGACCTTTCACTATTGTATTAGACGTTTTTGACTATCTTTGGACGCCTGGTTCTTAGATCAGAGGGGCTGGCCATTCGGCCATGCCTAGACCTTTCACTTATGTATTTTCAACGGTAGAGTTTCTACACTCCATAGATTAAGATGTGGAGCTCTGCTGTTCCTCAAAGATTAATGCAAAGTACTACTATTTTCTATTCAATTCATCTTGTTTCGCTTCTAAGATATTCATTCGTACTTCAATCTGAATGTGATGAACGTGACAATCATCATCATTCCCTATAAACGCGTGCCTGACAACCACTTCCGTTCTACCTTCGACTGAACGAGTATCTCTTAGATCTCCTAACCGGAATCTTCGTGGTGTAAGCTAGAATGATGGCGGCATTCAAGAGAATCCGGAAAGTCTAAACCTTGTCTGTGGTATTCCGACTAGGATTCAATGATTGAATGACTGTGACGAGCTCCAAACTCGCGATTGCAGGGCGTTAGTGACAGACGCAAAAGGATAGTAAATCCTATTCCAGCATGATCGAGAACCGACAGATGAATAGCCGTGCCGTGACAGGGTGCGTTGACCATTTTCACTAAGAGGATAAGATGAAGCCATTGACAAGGGTGATGCCTCCAGACGATTAGCCGTGCCGTGACAGGGCATTGGATCATTTTCCCAAGAGATGACCGAAAGTAGCCATTGACAGTGGTGATGTATCACATAAAGCCAGCCATGGAAAGGAGTAAGACTGATTGGATGAAGATAGCAGGAAAGCAGAGGTTCAGAGGAACGAGAGCATCTCCATTCGCTTATCTGAAATTCCTACCAATGAATTACATAAGTATTTCTATCCCTATTTTATTATATTAAATTCGAAAACACCATTATCAATTTATATCTGCCTAACTGAGATTTGCAAGGTGACCATAGCTTGCTTCATACTAACAATCTCCGTGGGATTCGACCCTTACTGACGTAAGGTATTACTTGGACGACCCAGTGCACTTGCTGGTCAGTTACACGGAGTTGTGAACCGTGGTTTTGGCATCATGTTTTTGGCTCCATTTCCAGGGAAAGAAAGACCAATGAACTTTACATAATTAAAGTGTAATCACGATTCCGCGTACCAATGCACCAACAGATCCAGCAGGAAATGGAATTGATGGCTAAGAGGATTGATGGTCTTCAAATTGCAGCAGTAAGCACTCCAAATCAACCATCAGCTGGATGGGGGCAGAATGAAGAAGTTTATGAAGAGCAGTAGCAAGAACAAGTGAACTATATGCACAACCAAGGTGCTGGACAGAATGAATTTCATGGAGACACTTACAACTCCTCTTAGAGGAACCATCCCAATCTAAGGTAGGGAGACAACCAGAACCAAAATTCATGGCAAAGGAACTCTAACTCAAGCAATACCCGCACAAACCACCAAAACCATCAGCAAACTAACCAAAATCCATATAGAAAGCCACAAAACAACTACCCCAATTCTAACTTCTATCCACCCCACAACCCATCAACCAACCAAAATAATTTTCACCAACCACCCTCATCTCACACTCAGCTACAACCACCCCAAGATTTCCAAAGAATTTCCAATTTGAAGATGATGATGGAGAAGATGATGAAGCATCAAGAGTTAGCTAATAAGAACCATGAAGCTTCATTGAGAAACCTGGAAAGACAAATAGGCCAACTGTCTAAACAGCCTGAAAGACTAACCAACACTCTCCCTAGTGATACCATTCCAAATCCCAAAGAAGAATGCAAAGTAATTCAACTGAGGAGTGGAAGAACGTTGGAGGATGACAAGGTTGGCAGTAAGAAGGAAGAGGAAATTGAAGAAAAGAACCAGGAAGAGCTCAAGAAGAAGGATGAAGAGCTACAATCTTCAAAGAAGGGAAAACAAGTCATGATAGAGCCTCCACAAGAATAGAGGAAGGAAGTTAAACACTACATCTCTCCTCTGCCATACCCTCAAAGATTGCAAAGAGAGCTCAAGGATCAACAGTTTTCCAAATTCCTGAAAGTTTTTAAAAAGTTGGAAATCAATATTCCACTTGCTAAAGCATTGGAGCAGATGCCTCTATATGTAAAATTTCTCAAGGAGATCATCAATAAGAAGAGAAGCTGGAATGAAAAGGAGACAATGTTCTTAACCCAAGAGTGCAGTGCAGTCATCCAGAAAGGGCTCCCACCCAAACTCAAAGATCTTGGAAGTTTCTTTTTGCCTAGTATCATTGGCAATATATCCATTGATAAGACATTGTGTGATCTAGGATCAAGCATCAATCTGATGCCCTTATCCATGATGAGAAAACTATCCATAGAAGAAGTGAAACCTGTGAGGATGACCTTACAACTTGTTGACAGATCAATGGTAATTCCTAATGGAGTGGTTGAGAACCTTTTGGTCAAGGTAGATAAGTTTATATTTCCAGTAGATTTTATGATCTTAGATCTAGATGAAGAGGAAGGTGATTCCATCATATTGGAAAGACCTTTTCTGGCCATAACAAGAGGCATCATCGATGTGGAAAAGGGAGAAATGACTCTGAGAATACATGATGAGAAGATCAATTTAAATGTCTTTAAAGAAATATAGCATACTGTTGAAGAGAAAAATTGCATGAGAGTTAAAGAAGAAGACTTGCATTGGAAGAAAAAACCCAAAGAGGCACTCATCAGCTCACCTTTGAAGCAAAAGACAAACAGTGGAGAAGAACAAAAGAGGAATGAAGATGTAAAGACTGAGAAGAAAAGACAGGAAGAGATTGAGAAGTTGATCACTAGGAAGAAAGACCCTGATAGAAAAACTGCTGCCAAGAAGGAAGGGTCACTGAAGAAAGAAAAGAAGAGCAAGAAAAAGGTTCCAAAAGGGTGAAAAAACAAGAAACTACCAACTGAGGGATTCTCAGAAGGAGACAAAGTGAAATTGATCTACCAACAGTTGGAGACAGACACACAATCTGATGATTATTATACTGTCAATAAGATACTCTCGTTGGAGCATATAGAGATTGTTCATCAAATCACAGGAAGAAGGCTCACAGTGAGAGGGGACAAGCTGAGGCACCACAGTCATCATCCACCCTAACGAGGAACCAATGTCAAGCTAGTGACAATAAAAGAGCGCTCCATGGGAGGCAGCCCATGATTTAATATTCCTGCTTTTGTTTTAATTTCAATAATTAATGGTCTATCTAGCAAAAATTTGAACTCTCATGGGTGAATTTGATAACTGCACGCATTATTTTTGAAGCATATGTCTAACTCCTATGTTTGGTGTGCCTAAAGGCACTTTAAAATGGCTTTTAAAGCATGCTGATCATATAACCATTTTAGAATATATACTCATTCATTCTATTGAAGTATATAGCCAAACATTAAGTTTGGTGTCTACATATGCTATGAATTTCAGGAAAGTCACTTTTGCTCATAGAGTCAAGTTCATGAAAAGATAAACCATATTTGCATCATTCTTGTGAATTGATTGTATTAAGGTAGAAAATAAAATGTTCTTTGTAATGAATATGCTAATTATGACAAGACATTTATTGGGTTTCATATGAATCACTTAGCAGAAAACAAGTTTGGTGTTCACCAATATTTTGTTCAAAGTCCTAAAGGGCATAGTTGGTTATTCATAAATAAGAAACATATAGCAAATTTTAATTTTTATATATACTTTGCACTTGATAACCACCACCGTGCTAAATTTAAGTTTTGAGCTTACTGTTGCCTTGATTGAAATGGATAGGTATGAAGACAAAAATGAAGAAAGGACAACACCATACAAGTACGGGTGTCACAAGGAGGAAAAGTGAGTCACATGTGCTTGGGAATTGATTTTTGGGGAGCAAAAATCTACAAGGTTCAGCACCTAGGAGACTGAACCACATGCCCAATGAAGAGGTGGTCCTTGTCCTCATCCTCTCTTACATGCACACCATCCATTCTAACTCTTTCAAAAGACATCCTAGCCATCCAATCTTCATTAAAGTTGCTATAAATAGAGTCACTTGGACTATGCCTTATAAACCAACTTTCACGCTCCTTGCATTGAAGAATTTAGCTTTCGGTTTCCTTAAGAAAAATCCTCGTAACCGTGTTCTGTGAGCTCCAAACCAATCTTGTCTCCTTAATCTTTTCTTCTTGCTTCACCAGTAAGCCAAACACTCATCCTAAGAGTCACATAAATCCTCTCTCCCTCACCATTCTTCAATTCTCTACTCGGCCTCATCCTTCCCTAACTAATGGCTTTATCAAGTTCCAGAAGAAGGAAAGGGAAGCAACCAGTTGAAACTGAACCACCAACTTATGATGACAGAAGATTTAAATCTCAATTTTATGAGTCACGATATCATAGGTTGATGGAATCAAAAGAAGTCATTTCAGAGATTGGCTTTAGATTGAAAGAAGGAGAATACCCCATCATGAGAAAGATAATCGAACAAAGAAGATGGGAACTCTTGTGTGAACCTCTCACGGACATAAGTGCAACCATGATAAGGGAGTTCTATGCAAATGCTTTGAGACCAAGCAAAACCAGTCCTCCTTACAAGAGCTGTGTTAGGGGGGTTAATGTGGATTTCAGCCCATTATCCATCATGAGGGTTGATGAGCGGATAATTTATACGCTTTTTGGCATTGTTTTTAGTATATTTTTAGTAGGATCTAGTTACTTTTAGGGATGTTTTCATTAGTTTTTATGTTAAATTCACATTTCTGGACTTTACTATGAGTTTGTGTGTTTTTCTATGATTTCAGGTATTTTCTGGCTGAAATTGAGGGACTTGAGCTGAAATCAGATTCAGAGGTTGAAAAAGGACTGCTGATGCTGTTGGATTCTGACCTCCCTGCACTCAAAGTGGATTTTCTGGAGCTACAGAACTCGAAATGGCGCGCTTCCAATTGCGTTGGCAAGTAGACATCCAGGGCTTTCCAGAAATATATAATAGTCCATACTTTGGCCAAGAATTGACGACGTAAACTGGCGTTCAACGCCAGCCTTCTGCCCAAATCTGGCGTCCAGCGCCAGATTAGGATCCAAAACCAGAGTTGAACGCCCAAACTGGCACAGAAACTGGCGTTCAACTCCACAAATGGCCTCTGCACGTGCAACACTTAAGCTCAGCCCAAACACACACCAAGTGGGCCCCGGAAGTGGATTTATGCATCAATTACTTACTCATGTAAACCCTAGTGACTAGTTTATTATAAATAGGACCTCTTACTATTGTATTAGGCATCTTTAGTCTCAGTTTTATTCCATTGTACATCTTAGGAGACTATTGATCTCGTTTAGGGGGCTGGCCATCCCGGCCATGCCTGGACCTTCACTTATGTATTTTCAACGGTAGAGTTTCTACACTCCATAGATTAAGGTGTGGAGCTCTGCTGTTCCTCAAAGATTAATGCAAAGTACTACTGTTTTCTATTCAATTCTTCTTATTTCTCTTCTAAGATATCCATTCGCACCCAAGAACGTGATGAAGGTGATGATTATGTGTGACGCTCATCATCCTTCTCCCTTATGAACGCGTGCCTGACAAACACTTCTGTTCTACATGAAATAAGCTAGAATGAGTATCTCTTAGATCTCCTAATCAGAATCTTCGTGGCGTAAGCTAGAATGATGGCGGCATTCAAGAGAATCCAGAAGGTCTAAACCTTGTCTGTGGTATTCTGAGTAGGATTCAATGATTGAATGACTGTGACGAGCTTCAAACTCGCGAGTGCTGGGCATTAGTGACAGACGCAAAAGGAGGGTGAATCCTATTCCAGCATGATTGAGAACCGACAGATGAATAGCCGTGCCGTGACAGGGTGCGTGAGCATATTATTCACTGAGAGGAGGGGATGTAGCCACTGACAACGGTGATGCCCTTGCATACAGCCAGCCATGGAAAGGAGTAAGACAGATTGGATGAAGATAGCAGGAAAGCAGAGGTTCAGAGGAACGAAAAGCATCTCCATTCGCTTATCTGAAATTCTCACCAATGAATTACATAAGTATCTCTATCCCTATTTTATTATATTAAATTCGAAAACTCCATGATTATTTTATATCCGCCTGACTGAGATTTACAAGGTGACCATAGCTTGCTTCAAACCAACAATCTCCGTGGGATTCGACCCTTACTCACGTAAGGTATTACTTGGACGACCCAGTGCACTTGCTGGTTAGTTGTATCGAAGTTGTGACAATTATGAATTAAGATCAAAGCACCAAGCTTTGGAGCCATTACCAGGGATTGTTTGAGCCTGGACAACACAATTTCGTGCACCAGGTTTTTGGCGCCGTTGCCGGGGATTGTTTGAGTTTGGACAACTGACGGTTCATCCTGTTGCTCAGATTAGGTAATTTTCTTTTTATTTTATTTTCAAAAATTTTTCAAAAATATTTCTAAAATTTTCTCATCTGTTTTCGAAAAAAATAAAATGTTTTCAAAAAATTTTTATTCAAAATTTTTAAGAATGAATTCTAGTGTTTCATGAAGCATGTTGAAGCCTGGCTGGCTGTAAAGCCATGTCCTATTCCTTTGGGAATGAGTATGTCAGGCGTGTCATGTCTTAATTACATGCTAAAGCTTGGCTGGCCATTGGCCATGTCTAGTGTTTTGGACCGGAGCTTTCATTGAAAGCTTGGCTGGCTAGTGAGCCATGTCTAATTCCTGGACTGAAGCTTTAGACTAAGAATGCAAGATTCCTGGAATTCATATTAAAAATTTTGGAATCCTTAATTTTCTTTTTCACCTTAATTTTCGAAAAAAAAAAATCCAAAAAAAATTAGAAAATCATAAAAATCAAAAACAATTTTTGTGTTTCTTGTTTGAGTCATGAGTCATGTTATAAGTTTGGTGTCAATTGCATATGCATCTTGAATTTTTTCGAAAATATCATGCATTCATAGTGTTCTTCATGATCTTCAAGTTGTTCTTGGTAAGTCTTCTTGTTTGATCTTGATGATTTTTTGTTTTGTGTCTTTTCATGTTTATCATATGCATTTTTGAATTCTTAGTGCGTAAGCATTAAAGAATTCTAAGTTTGGTGTCTTGCATGTTTTCTTTGCATTAAAAATTTTTCAAAAATATGTTCTTGATGTTCATCATGACATTCATAGTGTTCTTGGTGTTCATCTTGACATTCATAGCATTCTTGCATGCATCACATGTTTTGATCTAAAAATTTCATGCATTGCATTTTTTTGTGTTTTTCTCTCTCATCATAAAAATTCAAAAATAAAAAAAAAATATCTTTCCCTTTTTCTCTCATCAAATTCGAAAATTTGGATTGACTTTTTCAAAAATTTTAAAATCAAATTGTTTCTCATGAGTCAAATCAAATTTTCAATTTGAAAATCTTATCTTTTTCAAAATCTTTTTCAAAAATCAAATCTTTTTCAAAATTCTTAGTTATTTTCGAAAATTCCAAAAATATTTTTCAAAAATATTTTTCTTATTTTTATACCATATTTTCGAAAATAACAATAACAATTAATGTTTTGATTCAAAAATTTGAAGTTTGTTACTTGCTTGTTAAGAAAGATTCAAACTTTAAGTTCTAGAATCATATCTTGTGATTTCTTATGAATCAAGTCATTAATTGTGATTTTAAAAATCAAATCTTTTTCAAAAACTAATTTCTATCATATCTTTTCAACAATATCTTCTTATCTTATCTTTTTCAAAAATATCTTTTCAAAATATCTTTTCTAACCTCCTAACTTCTTATCTTTTCAAAATTTGTTTCAACTAACTAACTAACTTTTTGTTTGTTTCTAAACTTTTTCAAAACTACCTAACTAACTCTCTCTCTCTCTAATTTTCGAAAATATCTTCCCTCTTTTTCAAAAATTTCTTTTTTATTAACTAATTATTTTTATTTTTAAATTTTAAAAATTTTTCGAAAATTTCTAACATTTTTCAAAAACCATTTTTCAAAAATCACTAACTCTTTTTCAAAATAATTTTCGAAAATTCCCTCATTCTCTCTCATCTTATTCTGTTTATTCATTCATGTCCTAACATCTCATCTCACATCTCTTCCATCCGTACAGTTGTGTTTCTTCCTTTACATCACATTCTTTGTCTCCCCCTCTTTTCTTCCACTCACAAAGGGATCCCTATACTGTGGTATAAAGGATCTCTTTTATTATTATTATTTTTCTGTGCCTTCTTCTTTGTCATATGAGCAGGAGCAAGGATAAGAACATTCTTGTGGAAGCAGATCCAGAACCGGAAAGGACTCTGAAGAGAAAATTAAGAGAAGCTAAAATACAACAATCCAGAGATAACCTTTCAGAAATTTTCAAACAGGAAGAGGAGATGGCAGCCGAAAATAATAATAATGTAAGGAAGATGCTTGGTGACTTCACTGCACCTAATTCCAATTTACATGGAAGAAGCATCTCCATTCCTGCCATTGGAGCAAACAACTTTGAGCTAAAACCTCAATTAGTTTCTCTGATGCAGCAGAACTGCAAGTTTCATGGACTTCCATCTGAAGATCCTTTTCAGTTCTTAACTGAATTCTTGCAGATATGTGATACTGTTAAGACTAATGGAGTAGATCCTGAAGTCTACAGGCTCATGCTTTTCCCTTTTGCTGTAAGAGATAGAGCTAGATTATGGTTGGATTCTCAACCTAAAGACAGCCTGAACTCTTGGGATAAGCTGGTCACGGCTTTCTTAGCCAAGTACTTTCCTCCTCAAAAGCTGAGCAAGCTTAGAGCTGATGTTCAAACCTTCAGACAGAAAGAAGGTGAATCCCTCTATGAAGCTTGGGAAAGATACAAACAGTTGACCAAAAAGTGTCCTTCTGACATGCTTTCAGAATGGACCATCCTGGATATATTCTATGATGGTTTATCTGAGCTATCAAAGATGTCACTGGACACTTCTGCAGGTGGATCCATTCACCTAAAGAAAACGCCTGCAGAAGCTCAAGAACTCATTGATATGGTTGCTAATAACCAGTTCATGTACACTTCTGAAAGGAATCCTGTGAGTAATGGGACGCCTATGAAGAAGGGAGTTCTTGAGGTTGATACTCTGAATGCCATATTGGCTCAGAATAAAATATTGACTCAGCAAGTCAATATGATTTCTCAGAGTCTGCATGGAATGCAAGCTGCATCCAACAGTACTCAAGAGGCATCTTCTGAAGAAGAAGCTTATGATCCTGAGAACCCTGCAATAGCAGAGGTAAATTACTTAGGTGAACCTTATGGAAACACCTATAACTCAACATGGAGAAATCATCCAAATTTCTCATGGAAGGATCAAAAGCCCCAACAAGGCTTTAATAATGGTGGAAGAAACAGGTTTAGCAATAGCAAGCCTTTTCCATCATCAACTCAGCAACAGACAGAGAACTCTGAACAAAATGCTTCTAATTTAGCAAATCTAGTCTCTGATCTATCTAAGGCCACTGTAAGTTTCATGAATGAAACAAGGTCTTCCATTAGAAATTTGGAAGCACAAGTGGGCCAGCTGAGTAAAAGGATCACTGAAATCCCTCCTAGTACTCTCCCAAGCAATACAGAAGAGAACCCAAAAGGAGAGTGCAAGGCCATTGACATAAGCGCCATGGCCGAACCTGAGAGGAGAGGAGAGGACATGAATCCCAAGGAGGAATACCTCCAGGGACGTCCAGTGATCAATAAGGAGCTTCCCTCTGGGAAACCAAAAGACTCTGAGGCTCATCTAGAGACCATAGAGATTCCATTGAACCTCCTTATACCCTTCATGAGCTCTGATGAATATTCCTCTTCTGAAGAGAATGAAGATGTCACTGAAGAGCAAACTGCCAAGTTTCTTGGTGCAATCATGAAGCTGAATGCCAAATTATTTGGCATTGATACTTAGGAAGTTGAACCTCCCTTGTTCATCAATGAACTAAGTGATCTGGATCAACTGACATTGCCTCAGAAGAGACAGGATCCTGGAAAGTTCATAATACCCTGTACCATAGGCACAATGATCTTTAAGGCTCTGTGTGACCTTGGTTCAGGAATAAACCTCATGCCCCTCTCTGTAATAGAGAAACTGGGAATCTATGGGGTGCAAGCTGCTAAAATCTCACTAGAGATGGCAGACAGCTCAAGAAAACAGGCTTATGGACAAGTAGAAGATGTATTAGTAAAGGTTGAGGGCCTTTACATACCTACTGATTTCATAGTCCTGGATACTGGAAAGGAAGAGGATGAATCCATCATCCTAGGAAGACCTTTCCTGGCCACAGCAAGAGCTGTGATTGATGTTGACAGAGGTGAAATAGTCCTTCAATGGAATAAGAACTCCCTTGTGTTTAAAACTCAAGGATTTCCCTCTGCAACCATGGAGAGGAAGCTTGAAAAGCTTCTCTCAAAGCAGAGTCAACCAGAGCCCCCACAGTCAAACTCTAAGTTTGGTGTTGGGAGGCCACAAACAAACTCTAAGTTTGGTGTTGAACTCCCATATCCAAACTCTAATTTTGGTGTTGGAGAGTCTCAACAAAGCTCTGCACATCTGTGAGGCTCCATGAGAGCCCACTGTCAAGCTATTGACATTAAAGAAGCGCTTGTTGGGAGGCAACCCAATGTTTATCTAATTCTTATTTTTATTATTTTTCATGTTTTCTTAGGTTCATGATCATGTGGAGTCACAAAATAAATATAAAAATTGAAAACGGAATCAAAAACAGCAGAAGAAAAATCACACCCTGGAGGAGCATCTGTCTGGCGTTCAGCGCCAGAACAGAGCATGGTTCTGGCGCTGAACGCCCAAAATGGGCAGCTTCTGGGCGCTGAACGCCAGAACAGGCATGGTTCTGGCGTTCAACGCCAGAAATGGCACACAGATGGGCGTTGAACGCCCAAAATGGCCACCAACCTGGCGCTGAACGCCCAGAGTTGGATACAAAGGCATTTTTACATGCCTAATGGGTGCAGGGATGTAAATCCTTGAAAACCTCAGGATCTGTGGACCCCACAGGATCCACTCAGGATCTGTGGACCCCACAGGATCCACTCAGGATCTGTGGACCCCACAGGATCCACTCAGGATCTGTGGACCCCACAGGATCCCCACCTACCTCCACTCACTTCTTCTCACCACTCTCTTTCACACAACCCCACAAACACTCTTCCCTAAAAACCCCTCACCAATCACCTCAATCTCTCTTCCCCACTAAACCTTCACCACTCACATCCATCTCCTCTTCCCCATAAATCCACCTCATAAACTCCACCTACCTTCAAAATTCAAAACCAATTTCCCACCCAAACCCACCCATATGGCCGAACCTTAACCCCCCCTCCATTCCCTATATAAAGACCTCCATTCTTCACCAAATTCACACAACACACCCCTCTATACTCTCCTTAGCCGAAACCACATCTCCCTCTCCCTCTCCATATTTCTTCTTCTTCTTCTTCTATTCTTTTGTTTATTGCTCGAGGGCGAGCAATATTCTAAGTTTGGTGTGGTAAAAGCATAGCTTTTTTGTTTTTCCATTATCATTGATGGCACCTAAGACTGGAGAATCCTCTAGAAGAGGGAAAGGGAAGATAAAAGCTTCCACATCCGAGTCATGGGAGATGGAAAGGTTCATCTCCAAAGCCCATCAAGACCACTTCTATGATGTTGTGGCCAAGAAAAAGGTGATCCCTGAGGTCCCTTTTAAACTCAAAAGAAATGAGTATCCGGAGATCCGACATGAAATTCAAAGAAGAGGTTGGGAAGTTCTGACAAATCCCATCCAACAAGTCGGCATCCTAATGGTTCAGGAGTTCTATGCCAATGCATGGATCACCAAGAACCATGATCAAAGTAAGAACCCGGATCCAAAGAACTATGTTACAATGGTTCGGGGGAAATACTTAGATTTTAGTCCGGAGAATGCGAGGTTGGCGTTCAACTTGCCATACATGGAAGAGAACGCACACCCCTACACAAGGAGAGTCAACTTTGATCAAAGGTTGGACCAAGTCCTTATGGACATATGTGTAGAAGGAGCTCAATGGAAGATTGACTCCAAAGGCAAGCCAGTTCAACTAAGAAGATTGGACCTCAAGCCTATAGCTAGAGGATGGTTGGAGTTTATTCAATGCTCAATCATTCCCACTAGCAACCGGTCTGAAGTTACTATAGACCGGGCCATCATGATCCATAGCATCATGATTGAAGAAGAGGTGGAAGTTCATGAGATTATACCTCAAGAACTCTACAAGGTGGCTGACAAGTCCTCCACTATGGCAAGGTTAGCCTTCCCTCACCTCATTTGCCACCTATGCAATTCAGCTGGGATTGACATAGAGGGAGATATCCTCATCAAAGAGGACAAGCCCATCACTAAGAAAAAGATGGAGCAAGCAAGAGAGCCCAGTCATGGAGCTTAAGAGGCGCAAGAAGCTCATTTCCATGAGATCCCTGAGATGCCTCAAATGCACTTTCCTCCACAAAATTATTGGGAGCAAATCAACACCTCCCTAGGAGAATTGAGTTCCAATATGGGACAACTAAGGGTGGAACATCAAGAGCACTCCATCATGCTGCATGAAATAAGAGAAGATCAAAAGGCAATGAGGGAGGAGCAACAAAGACAAGGAAGAGACATAGAAGAGCTCAAGGACATCATTGGTTCCTCAAGAAGGAAACGCCACCATCACTAAGGTGGATTCATTCCTTGTTCTTCTTACTTCTGTTTTTCGTTTTCTATGTGCTTATCTATGTTTGTGTCCCCATTACATGATCATTAGTAGTTAGTAACTTTGTCTTAAAGATATGAATGTCCTATGAATCCATCACCTCTCTTAAAAGAAAAATGTTTTAATTCAAAAGAACAAGAAGTACATGAGTTTCGAATTTATCCTTAAACTTAGCTTAATTATATTGATGTGGTGACAATGCTTCTTGTTTTCTGAATGTATGCTTGAACAGTGCATATGTCTTTTGAAGTTGTTGTTTAAGAATGTTAAATATGTTGGCTCTTGAAAGAATGATGACTAGGAGACATGTTATTTGATAATCTAAAAGATCATAAAAATGATTCTTGAAGCAAGAAAAAGCAGCAAAGAACAAAGCTTGCAGAAAAAAAAAAAGAAAAAAAAAGGGGCGAAAAAAAAGAATAGAAAAAAAATAGAAAGAAAAAGAAAAAGCAAGCAGAAAAAGCCAATAACCCTTAAAACCAAAAGGCAAGGGCAAATAAAAAGGATCCCAAGGCTTTGAGCATCAGTGGATAGGAGGGCCTAAAGGAATAAAATCCTGGTCTAAGCGGCTAAACCAAGCTGTCCCTAACCATGTGCTTGTGGCGTGTAGGTGTCAAGTGAAAACTTGAGACTGAGCGGTTAAAGTCAAGGTCCAAAGCAAAAACAAAGAGTGTGCTTAAGAACCCTGGACACCTCTAATTGGGGACTCTAGCAAAGCTGAGTCACAATCTGAAAAGGTTCACCCAATTATGTGTCTGTGGCATTTATGTATCCGGTGGTAATACTGGAAAACAAAGTGCTTAGGGCCACGGCCAAGACTCATAAAGAAGCTGTGCTCAAGAATCATCATACTGAACTAGGAGAATCAATAACACTATCTGAACTCTGAGTTCCTATAGATGCCAATCATTCTGAACCTCAATGGATAAAGTGAGATGCCAAAACTATTCAAGAGGCAAAAAGCTATAAGTCCCGCTCATATGATTGAAGCTCTGTTTCATTGATAGTTTGGAATTTATAGTATATTCTCTTCTTTTTATCCTATTTGATTTTCAGTTGCTTGGGGACAAGCAACAATTTAAGTTTGGTGTTGTGATGAGCGGATAATTTATACGCTTTTTGGCATTGTTTTTAGTATATTTTTAGTAGGATCTAGTTACTTTTAGGGATGTTTTCATTAGTTTTTATGTTAAATTCACATTTCTGGACTTTACTATGAGTTTGTGTGTTTTTCTGTGATTTCAGGTATTTTCTGGCTGAAATTGAGGGACTTGAGCTGAAATCAGATTCAGAGGTTGAAAAAGGACTGCTGATGCTGTTGGATTCTGACCTCCCTGCACTCAAAGTGGATTTTCCGGAGCTACAGAACTCGAAATGGCGCGCTTCTAATTGCGTTGGAAAGTAGACATCCAGGGCTTTCCAGCAATATATAATAGTCCATACTTTGGCCAAGAATTGACGACGTAAACTGGCGTTCAACGCCAGCCTTCTGCCCAAATCTGGCGTCCAGCGCCAGATTAGGATCCAAAACCAGAGTTGAACGCCCAAACTGGCACAGAAACTGGCGTTCAACTCCACAAATGGCCTCTGCACGTGCAACACTTAAGCTCAGCCCAAACACACACCAAGTGGGCCCCGGAATTGGATTTATGCATCAATTACTTACTCATGTAAACCCTAGTGACTAGTTTATTATAAATAGGACCTCTTACTATTGTATTAGGCATCTTTAGTCTCAGTTTTATTCCATTGTACATCTTAGGAGACTATTGATCTCGTTTAGGGGGCTGGCCATCCCGGCCATGCCTGGACCTTCACTTATGTATTTTCAACGGTAGAGTTTTTACACTCCATAGATTAAGGTGTGGAGCTCTGCTGTTCCTCAAAGATTATTGCAAAGTACTACTGTTTTCTATTCAATTCTTCTTATTTCTCTTCTAAGATATCCATTCGCACCCAAGAACGTGATGAAGGTGATGATTATGTGTGACGCTCATCATCCTTCTCCCTTATGAACGCGTGCCTGACAAACACTTCTGTTCTACATGAAATAAGCTAGAATGAGTATCTCTTAGATCTCCTAATCAGAATCTTCGTGGCGTAAGCTAGAATGATGGCGGCATTCAAGAGAATCCGGAAGGTCTAAACCTTGTCTGTGGTATTCTGAGTAGGATTCAATGATTGAATGACTGTGACGAGCTTCAAACTCGCGAGTGCTGGGCGTTAGTGACAGACGCAAAAGGAGGGTGAATCCTATTCCAGCATGATCGAGAACCGACAGATGAATAGCCGTGCTGTGACAGGGTGCGTGAGCATATTATTCACTGAGAGGAGGGGATGTAGCCACTGACAACGGTGATGCCCTTGCATACAGCCAGCCATGGAAAGAAGTAAGACAGATTGGATGAAGATAGCAGGAAAGCAGAGGTTCAGAGGAACGAAAAGCATCTCCATTCGCTTATCTGAAATTCTCACCAATGAATTACATAAGTATCTCTATCCCTATTTTATTATATTAAATTCGAAAACTCCATGATTATTTTATATCCGCCTGACTGAGATTTACAAGGTGACCATAGCTTGCTTCATACCAACAATCTCCGTGGGATTCGACCCTTACTCACGTAAGGTATTACTTGGACGACCCAGTGCACTTGCTGGTTAGTTGTATCGAAGTTGTGACAATTATGAATTAAGATCAAAGCACTAAGCTTTGGAGCCATTACCAGGGATTGTTTGAGCCTGGACAACACAATTTCGTGCACCAAGGGTCTTGCAGATAAGAGTGATACCCTTTGGAGAATTGAGCTTTGATGAAAGAATGAAGGTTGAAAATGATCCTGATGAGCTACTAAATGGTTTATGCTTGGAAGGCAAAAACTGAGAAAGGGATTCAGATGGAGACCCAAGCTAGTTGAAGAGGATTGATCTCATACCTGAAGCCAAAGTTTGGTATGAGATAGTAAGAAGATCCATACTCCCCACTAGAAATACCTCAAAGGTCACAATAAAGAGAGCAATTCTAATATACTACATATTCAAAGGAGGAGAAATCAATATTCCACAGATCATAGCAGACAGCATCCAAGAAATGGCTGAGGATAACGGCAAATTAAGCAGACTTGGTTGTCCAAGCACCATTTTGAGGCTATGCAATAGAGCAGGGGTACTCTTTGAGGATGCAGATATAGATCGGGTAAAGGGAGGCAGAGGAATCACTAAGCAAAGGATGGAAGGTGTCACTGACACCCAAGAGGAGAGAAGACCTCAAGGCAGGAGAAAGAGACCACAAAGGGAAGAGGGACAAGCTTCTGATGCAATGGACTTAAGCCAAATGCAACAAGCCATTGAAGAAATGTCTCAGCAATACATGAGAGCACAAGAACAATAACAAGAGCAATACTTGAGGCAACAAGAGCAATACTTGAGAGCTCAGGAGCAGCAAGAAAGTTGGCAGCTGAAAATGATGGAACAATAAGAAAACTTCCAATTGAGAATGATGGACCAGCAAAGAGTATTTCAAGCAAGAATTCTGGAGCAACAGAGGGAACAATCTAGTCACTTTCAAGAATCATTCGACAAAGTGTTCCAATAACACGCTAAACAGGAAAAATACCTCCAGGATCTTCGTCAATAGAAAAGCATATACCACGCAGCTGGAGAAGCTTGGCACTTGGACATAATTGAGTATGATATAGAGACTCAAACAAAGCTAAACTACGTAGTCTGTGGCATGCCAGTAGTAAATCGAGAGATCAAACCATTCGTCCAATGCCAGGAATTAGTGAACAAGCAAAGAGCAAGAGTCCATGGAAACATAGAATGAATGGAACAACGATTGAAGGAAGCTGGACTCTGGGATCAGGTAGATTTCTCTTGGCCTCCGAAACAACCTGCTGAAGAGCCACAAGAAACAAACAAGAAGAGGAAGTAGGAGCCAAACAAGAAAGGAGAGTCCAGCAAAGGAAAAGAGCACAAAAAGTAGAGGTGGTAGAGTTGTTTCATGATCTTAGTAAATAAGGAGGATGCATATCTGCAACATGATATGCCTTCCAAGTTATGCAATTGTTATAATTAAGATTTTATGCTTTGCACGTCTATGTTTTGAATGAGTTCTGCATTTGGTCTTTTATTTTTCCTAATTCTCAAAATAAATGATCTAGTATAAGTGACTGCATCATTTTCATCCTACTGGAATATATGTCTTGTTCCTTTGCATGAATAAGAGAAAAATATTGAAACAGGAAGTGAATGTCCAATGTGGTAGAAATGATGAGAAAGTTCAGTGGTGGTATGTATGATTGCTAAAGCAAGCTCATTAATAAAAGATAAAGGTTAGGATGATCCCTTGTAGTGTGAATCTAGTTGCTGTTGTAAAGCCTTCAATTAATAATTATCCTTGGAAAAAGAAAGAGCAAGAAAAGGAAGGAAGAAAAGCCAAGAATTGGCAACAAAAATGAAAGAAACAAATAAAAAGGCTAGACACCAATAGCTTAGACCTTAGGACATATGCCTGTGATGCTATTGTATTAGGATCTGCTTGGATTAGTAGGTTCTGAGGAGTATTTTCAAACTTGGTAACTTGGATTAACTAATCCAGGATTACCAACCGAAAATCAATCCACCATCAAGAGCAACCTAATTACAAAGAATTTAGTAGCCCAAAGAGGTGCTGGGCATCAATGTCTTAGGATGAATTGTGAGCCAAGTGTCTGTGGTGGAGATGTGTTGACTGAAAAACAAAGCTAAAAAGCTGCTGCAACACATAACACTTAGCTTTGAATAAAAATGTATAAGCTTCTCAGCAGGAAAGACAAAAGAAAATCAAAACACCAAGGATGGATGAATAACAAGGCTCACAGCAGCAACTTTGGTTATCATTTAAAGGGACATTTCAAGCCTGAAATCTAATAAAAGAAGAGCTTCAATTGCATTTGCATAAAATCCCATGAACCAAATTCAATTACCTGCTAAATAAGGACATATAGGCTTCTCTGTTTTCTTTCATTTCTTCTCATGTTTTAGTGCTTGCTTGGGGACAAGCAAGATTTAAGTTTGGTGTTGTGATGACAAGTCATCTTATGCTAGTTTCACAAGCATTTTTCATTTGTTTCATTAGGTTTTATGCACTTTCTTGCACAATAAGTAAGTTGTTGGAGTGGAATTTCATGATTATTGTGATTCAATCAAACATCATTTATTTTATACAAAATCATGAGACTTATACAAGAACTAAGTGATTATTATGATTGATGCAGTGATTTTGGTGAAACTTTGATTGCTTGTTTGGTTAATTTCAGGTGAGAAAATGAAGAAAAGAAGAAGGCATACAGTATAGCGATGCGTTCAAATAATGAACGCCACGCTCACTTGCGACGCGCACGCATAACGGACGCTTACGCGTCAGGGATAGATTTTTGAAGATCCACGCGTACGCGTGCATGACGCGTACGCGTGGTAGTGGTTGGCGCTCATTTTCAAAAAGAGCGCTATGTTCATTTACTCAGCATTTTCGGGCTCGGAGGCAAAGTTTTGAAATAGACGCGCACGCGTGCGTGATGCACTCGCGTCGATAAAGCACTTGTGATGAAGCACGCGCATACGTGACTGGCGCTGAAGCCTGGAATTGAGATTTCACTACCCACGCGCACGCGCAAAGGACGCGCAAGCATGGGCAGCGTTCACTAAGCTAACGTGGCACTCACTAAGTTAACGCTTTCAACGACGCGTACGCGTAAAAGGGGCGCGCGAGCAAGTTTGGATCTGAAGATTGATAGTGACGCGCACGCGTATATGACACGCACGCGTCGGTGAGAAAAGAGGCAAAAAGACGCGCACGTGTCTGAGACGCGCACGCGTGGATGAATGAATGCTGCGCTCACTTAGAGAATGCAACGTTCCCCTGGAAGCAGCACCCAAGTGCCATTTTGATCCACTCCTTCACAGGCCACAAAGCCCACTCTAATTACTTGAAGACTAGAAATCGTCACCAGAAGGTTGTATTGTTACTTAATACCATTGTACCCAGAATTGTTGAAAATTGGAATTCCGGATGCACTTTTGATTAATAGTTGCTCGTAGTTTGAACTTTATTTTAATTCTGTCTTTTAAAGTTTTGATGCATAGGTCTTTTGTCGCTGGTCTTTATGTTACTGCATCATTTCTTTACTTACTTGTATGCTTGTCCCTTTTGAATCAAATGAAAAGAGAATGATTGTTTTCAAAAGACCAGAGTGGAGTTCATACTAGGGAGTAAGTCCATGAGTTTGTGGTGTGGTCATAAGTTAGCTAAGTTGGTTCAACCATAAGGTGGGAAGACAACTATCTGTCATGAATACTATGCTTGAGACACACCCCATGAGATTAGATAAATAAGAAGATCCTAATAAGAAAAAGGGAAAGAACAATCAAAGTGGAGGAATAAAAGAAAAATAGTAAGCAATAAGGCTAGGCACCAAAGGTTTTAATCTTGAAGCATGTGTCTGTGGTGCTCCTGTGTGAGGGATCTACTTGGATGAGTAAGCTCTTAGGGGTGCCTCATCACTTGGTAACTTGGGTTAACTAACCTGGGATTATCAGCTGAAAGTCCACTATCAAGAGTAACCCTCACCACAGAGCATTTAGTAACCCAAAGAGGTGCTGGACACCAAGGTCTCAAGAAAAGAAAATAAATAAACTATGTGCCTGTGGTGTGTATGTATGGGGGAGAGACTTGAGCAAGTAAGTCCTTAGGGGTGCTTCAACACCTAGCACCTTGAACCAACTGGTTCGGGAGTGTTGGCTGAAAGCTTATTTTAAAGAGTTGCCCCCTTACAGAGCACTTAGCTTAAGAACAAAAATAAGACCTCAAATAACAACAAAAGGATCAATGAATAAAAGTCTCATGGGATGCAATAACAAGTGAGTATTCTAGGACATGATAAAGGTCTGAAAGCCAGAAATGAGCCTAAGTTGCTATGCATGAAACCACCATAAAACCAGGGACATGACTTCCACAAGAATGACTCATTTCTCTTGGCATTCCATTCATCATTCTCTTGTTCCAGTACTTGCTTAGGGACAAGCAAACTTTAAGTTTGGTGTTGTGATGCCAGGGCATTTTGGCCAGTTTCACTGACCTTTTCTTTACTGTTTTTAGGGTAGTTTCATGCATTTCCTTAGGAAATAAGCTAGTTTTGGGTAGATATTCACTTACATCTTGATTCAAGCTTACATTGTGCACTTTACATGATTTCATGAGGATTTTGCATGAATTTAAGGACAAAATTGGATGTTGCATTTCCCATGACTTGGACTAGAACTTTGATGCACGTTATTGCTTGATTTCAGGACAAAGGAAGCAAAGAAGAACCACATTAGTGGCTACGTTAGTTACACTAACGTTAACACTAACGTGGAATGGGAGTAACTTGCAAAGTTAATAAGAAAAGTGATTGCCAATAACGCTCTCGAAGCCATCATTGCCCACGTTAAGAGTCACGTTAACTAAGTTAACGTGAACTCTAACGTGGAAGTAAAGAAATGGAGCCAATGTTAGTGACACTTAACATTATCACTAACGTTGGACCAAGATCATGAGTGGCCACGTTAGAGTCCACGTTAACTTAGTTAACTTTGTTAACGTGGCCTCTAACGTTAAGAAGAAAGGGGGGGGGGAGCCAACGTTAGTGACACTCAACATTGTCACTAACGTTGGCCAAAGCACATTAAGCCACGTAAACTCCCACGTCCCACGTTAACCTAGTTAACGTGGAAGCTAACGTGAAGGAACAAAGTGGTCGACAACGTTAGTGACACCCAACATTGTTATTAACGTTGGAAGAACACAAGCCCCCAATGAGCCACATTGACTCCCACGTTAACCTAGTTAACATGGAAGCTAACGTGAAGAAAGAAGGTGATCGCCAACGTTAGTGACACCCAACATTGTCACTAACGTTGGAAGGAGCCACACATGCCACCATGAGCCACGTTAACTCCCACGTTAACTTAGTTAACGTGGAAGCTATCGTGGATAAGGGAAAGATGAGCCAACGTTAGTGACACTCAACTTTGTCACTAACGTTGGAGATGGCTAACAAGGCCACGTTAGAAGCCACGTTAACCTAGTTAACGTGGACTCTAACGTGGAAAATAGGGGCAATTTGGAACGTTAGTGACAATGGTAAGTGTCACTAACGTTCTCGAAGGATGGCAAGCCTACCTTAAAAGAGCCACGTTAACTAAGTTAACGTGGACTCTAACGTAGGGAAGGGGGAGGCTTCTCAACGTTATTGGGAAAGTTGAGTCCCAATAACGTGTGCGAAGGACATAGTGGAAACGTTAGTGGCAACATTTGTGCCACTAACATTGAGGTTAACGTGGCTTTTAACTTTGGTGAGGAACGTTAGTGAAAAAGGTGATTGTCACTAACGTTCTTGAACCCATATTTTCACTGAACATTAACACCACTAACTTCCTGAGCCAAAGCCCCTGCCCACTTCATACTTTCTCTCTGCAAGTAAAAGCTAAGCCCAATGAAGAAGAGAACTGCTTCAAACTCAAGATCCAAAGGCCCAAGACTTGAAGAATCAACTAGAAGAACAGAAGAGTAGTATATATAGGAGTAGCTTTGAAATATTTTAGTGAGTTGGAAAATATAGGGAGACTCTTAGCATAGGAACTACTCTCTGTATTTACTTTCTCTGCACTTCTAAGTTTTCATCATGTATTCTCCATCTTTGTTTTCATTTTCCAGAGCTATGAACAACTAAACCCCTGTCATTGGGTTAGGGAGCTCTGTTGTAATTTGATGGATCAATACTAGTTTTCATTATTCTTCTTCTATCTTTTCTCTTGGTTTTACTTGAAAGCTTTCGATCTTCATCCAATTGAGTAGTTATCTTGAAAAAGAAGCTATTCATACTTGGATCTCTACTGAACCTTGAAAGAGGAATGAAGAGATCAAGCAAGAAATGCTTTCTCATGCTGGACCAAATTGGGTTTGGATGGATATGTGACTATAATCCTCTCAACACTTGGTTTGGGAAATGCATGTGGTATAATCAGTGACCATACTTCATCTCTTCTCATGAGCAATTGACCAAGGAATTGGCTATTGATCAAGATTTGAGAGATTGAATTACAAGAAATTGTAATTCAATCACTTAAGATTGCCAAGGAGATCAATGAGTGCATTGATTGAGGAAGAGATGAAAATGAAATTGATCCGGAGAATGCAACATCTCCTAAGCCCAATGAACTCCCCATTTCTGATCTTACCCATTCTCTTTAATTTCTGTTATTTACTTTAATGAGCAATTCCCCCATTCCCATTTACAATTCTGCAATTTACCTTCAGTCATTTACTTTCAGATCTATAATTCTAGCATTTACTTTCCTGTCAATTACCTTCCCGCCATTTTATTTTCTGCAATTCTCAACTCAAATTCTGGATTCACTCAACTAGAACAGTCCTCTAATTAAAGTTGCTTGATCAATCAATCCTTGTGGGATTCGACCTCACTCTATTGTGAGTTTTTACTTGATGACAAATTCGGTACACTTGCTGAAGGAAATTTGTTGTGAGACAAGTTTTCCGTGCATCATTGATCCCACAGGGATTGATGGATTGAGCAATTTTAGTTAGGTGATAAATTTAGTTAAGCGAACAGTTGAGGAATTGAGTGATTTTGAGTGACAGAAGCTAAATTGTAAGTAAATAGAAGTGCAGAATGTAAATTGAGTAGAAAATAGAGTGCAGAAGGTAAATTGACTGAATCTAAAGGTGCAGAAAGATTAAATAGCATGAAACTTAGAGTACAAGAAAGTAAATAAACTGAAACTTAAATTTCAAGAAAAGTAAATGGCTGAAGCTTAGAGTACAAGAAAACTAAATTACTGAATCTAAATTGGTGAAAGACTTGAATTGCTTGAAGAGTAAAGGTTTTGGGTGCTGGAATTTGAAATTGAACAAGAAATTGCAAAGCAAAGTAAATCAGAAAGCTCTGAGATGCAAGACTTCAGATCTGGACCTCAGTAGCAAGAACAGAAATGGAAAATAGCTTCAAAAAACAAAACATCAAGGAAACTTGAGTAAATTATGAAATCCTAAAGAGAAATCGAAGATCGAAGAAGAGCAATGAGGTTAGAAAGTAGATCTAACTCTCAATTACTCTCTAGATCAAGCAGAAAATAAATTGCAGAAGAAAATAAAATTTAAAACAGCAAAAGAAACTTAGATCCAAATTCAATAGAAATCCTCAATCTCAATCCAAAAACCCAAAATAGAAAAGTAGAAGTTGCAGATGAAAGAAATTGAAAACAAAAAACTAAACTCAGATCCAATCCTTAGAACAATTGAGAAGAGAGGTAAAAGATGATTCTCAAACTTAGAATCAATGAAGCTCTTCAATCCCAATTCAAATTCCAAGAACAGAAATTAAAAGTTACAGAAGAAAGAAAATGTAGAAAGAATACCAGATCCAATTCCCAAATCCCCAAATTCAAAACAAGAGTGAAAACTAAAATTTAGCTAAAAGTAAAACAAAAAATGAGCAAAAGGTCCTTTACAAATCAAATTAACTCCTATTTATACACTTTCTATTTTTAGTTTTCAGAACTTGGAGTGGGCTTTTCGAATTGGTGAAGAAGTGGATCCAAGATGGCTTTTTAATTAAAAATGGACCAAGGGTGCTAGCTCTAGTGGAGTGCTCCGTTTGGTTAGTGAACTAAGCGCTACACATGCTCCTTGGTTCCCCCTTTCGAGCCTGGCTGCTCCCCTTTGTGCTAATTTCCTCAGCGCTCTGTGAAGAGAATAGAACGTAGCGCTCCCTTGCTTGCCTTGGTCTCCCTCTTCGAACCCTGCCTGCCCCTCTTGTGAGTGCTGCTCCTTGCTTTTCTTTTGAGCCATGCCCGAAAAAGGTTGAAGGAGTTAACGTAGCGCTCACTTCAATTGAACGCTGGTCTTGTTTTTGAGTTTCCTTGTAGCACTCAGTTGGGACATTTAACATAGCGCCCTTGCTTGGTCTCTCCATTATGCGCAAAAATGTTCAATCAATTTGAACGTAGTGCTCATTCCATTTGAGCGCTGGCCTTGGTGTGTTCCCAACTAGCGCTCACTTTGTGAACGCTCCGCTCAAATAGAGAGCGCTACATCTCTTTGTTGCTCCCTCAGCCTTGCTCCTTTGGATGATCGCCACGCTTTAATATCATGGGTCATGCTTTGATAAGGCACACTTTCCTGGTTCTTTCCTTTCTTCTCCTATAAGCAACCAAATAAACTTATCAAAGTATCACCAAATTCACAAGGTTTCTAAATCCTTCATAAAATTAACTAATTCGAGCTTAAACCTTATGATTTTGTGTTAATTAAATAATGGTTGATTGATTTATCATAACCATGAAAATCCACTCCAAATCACTTACTTATTATGCAAGAAAGTGCATAAAACCTAATCAAACAAGTGAAAAATGCTTGAAAAGCTAGCATAAGATGACTTGTCATCACAACACCAAACTTAAATCTTACCTGTCCCCAAGCAAGCACTAAACATAAGAAGAAATGAAATGAAACAGAGAAGCATACATATCCTTATTTAGCAGATAATTGAACTTGGTTCATGGGGTTTTATGCAGATAAATGTAGCTCAATTATTCTTAGCTATCTGATATGGAATGTTTCTTTGATGGCTCACTAGAGTTGCTGCTATAATGCCTTACTTTTTGATTGATCCCTGTTAGCTTTTTCTTTCTTTCTTTTGCTTAGAAAGCTTATTTATTAATGAAACTTGGTGGCAAGTGTTGCAGCAGCCTTTTTGCTCAATTTTTGCTCAACACTTCTTCACCACAGACACTTGGCTCACAATTTCTTCCTAGGAACATTGATGCCCAGCATCTCTTTGGATCACTAAATGCTTTGTAACTAGGTTGCTCTTGATAATGGACTTTCGGTTGGCAATCCCAGATTAGTTAATCCAAGTGGCCAAGTTTTAAAAAACTCCTTAGAACCTAATTGTCCAAGCATATCCTAGTACAAAAGCACCACAGGCATATGTCCTAAAGTCTAAGCTATTGGTGTCTAGCCTTATTGTTTGTTTCTTTGCCAATTCTTGGCTTTTCTTTTCTTTTTCTTTCTTACTTTGATCATTCTCAAGGGGATATTCATTAATAAAAGGCTTTTATAGCAGCACCCTAATTCACACTTCAAGGAACATTTTATTATGCATCTTTTATTATTGAGCTAATCATTAAATCAAACAAGTACCACAACTGAATTTCATTCTAATTCCTACAACATTGGACAATCACTTTTCTATATCAAACACTTTTCTTTTATTTATGCAGAAGGGAACAAAACAGAATTTAAGCAAATGATTGATAACAAGCACAATGCATATCACTTGTAAGAAAACTACTTAGAATATGAAGGTGCAAAACATAAAGCATCTGGAGGCATATCATGTTTCAGGTATGCATCATCCTTATTTAATTGAAAAACATGAAAGAAACTCCACCACCTCCTAATTGTCGTGCTCCTTGCTCTTGCTTGATTCTCCTTTCTTCTTCCTCTTCTTGGTTGCATCTTGAGGTTCTTCAACAGGGCACCTTTGATCCTAAATAGGGTCTATCAGAGCTGAGAGTCCAGCCTCCTCCAACTCATGCTGCATGTGTGCTGTATGTTGCTTGGTTCTTGCTCTCTGATGGTCTACCAACTCTTGGCATTGCTCAAATGGCTTGATCTGTGGGTTCAATGCTGGCATGCTGTGGACTACATAATCCAACTTTGATTGGGTTTCTATATCATACTCCATTCTATTCACGTGTCTATGCTCTCCAATGGTATGATATATGTTCTTCCACTGATAGAGATTTTGGGTGTATTCCCTGTACTTGGCCTGTCGTAGGAACAATCCATTAACTGATTCTTGAACATTTGTTGATTGTTTCTTTTGCCCCTTAAGAATTCTTGCTTGAAATTCTTATTGTTGAGCCATCATTTGTTGCTGCCATATCTCTTGTCGTTCCATCATTTGGCGCTGCCAGTTCTCTTGTTGCTCTCGATCCTTTAGATACTGCTCCTGTTGCCTCAAATATTGTTCTTGATGTTGCTCCTGTGCTCTCACGAATTGCTGAGACATTTCTTCAATGGCTCTCTGCATTTGACTCAAATCCAGTGCACTAGAAGCTTGCTCTCCCTCCACCTGTGGTCTTCTTCTTCTTCCTTGGGATCTTCTTTCCTCTTGATTGTCATCATCAGTAGCACCTTCCAAGCTCCGCCTTGTGATTCCCCTGCCTCCTTTTACCTTCTCTGTATCTTCATCTTCAAAGAGCACTCCAGCCCTGTTGCACAGCCTCAGAATAGTGCTCGGGTGACCAAGCCTACTTGATTTGCTTGTATTCTCAGCCATCTTCTGAATGCTGTCTGCTATGAGCTGTGACAGGTTGATTTTTCCTTCCTTTAAGATGCAATATGTCAGGATAGCTCACTGAATTGTGACTTCTGAGGTGTTTGTAGTAGGGAGTATAGACCTCCTCACTATCTCATACCACCCTTTGGCCTCTAGTATGAGATCTATTCTTTTAAAGTGGCTTGGAGCTCCCTCTGAGTCACTTTCCCAGTCTTTGTCTTCAAAGCATAACCTATATAATATCTCGTCAGGGTCATTCTTACCCTGCAATCTTTCCTCAAAGCTAAGCTCTCCATAGGTTATTACTCTCAACTGTAGGACCCTCATGACTGATGGTGGACTAAAATCTACCTCAACACCCCTGACATAGCTCTTATAAGGGGGGCTGTCCTTGCTTGTCTTCACAGCATTTGTGTAGAATTCTCTTATCATGACTGCACTGATGTCTGTGAGAGGCTCACACAAAAGTTCCCACCTCCTTTCTTGGGTAAGTCTTTTCATGATAGGATACTCTCCATCCCTCAGTCTAAAGCCCATCTCTGGAATGACGTGCTTTGATTCCATGAGTCTATGATACCTTGATTCATGAAACTGAGACTTAAATCTCTTTGTATGATAAGTTGATGGTTCGGCTACCACTGGTTCTTTTCCATTCCTTCTCTTAGAACTTGATGAAGCCATGGATTCGAACAGAATGGAGAAGAAAGGATGAACATGGGTTAAGGCACGGTCTTGTTATGAAAAGGGATGGGAGATAAGTTGCTGTTGGGTATTTTGTGTTGCCTTTGGGTAAATAGGGGTTGCTGGAACGTGTTTGGGATGAAAGCGTGAGTGAAGCAAAAGCAAATAGATGAGAAATTCTTGTATGAGGAGAGAAGGGATATGTGAGCTAAGAAGTGTCACCACCTATTTATAGTCAAGGCATGAATCTTTGGAACAAAACTACAAGTGGGAAGGCTTCGGTTGAACAAAATAAATGGTGAAGATTGAGCAAAACATTGTATAAAGCTCATAGCATAGATGGCTAGCATGCAAAGATGAAGGAGTACAAGGATTGCTCCCCTATTAGATGCATATGGTTCGGCCTCCAAGGCATTAATGCATGCAGATTTTTTTCCAAGAGAGCACCATTCCCTAGGCACATGTGACTCTCTTTTCATCTTGTCATAACCGTGAATGCTCCCCTTTGTCTTCTTCTCAATCTCCCTTGTACCTATACAATTAAATCAAGACAATGGTAAGCTTTAAGGTTTGAATTACGGTGGTGTAGTGCCAAGCAATAAAGAAAAACAAAATTCTATATGTTCCTTATTCATAGATAACCAATTGAGCTCCTTAGATAGTGAACCAAAATTTGGTGAACACCAAACTTGTCCCATGCTAAGTGATCCATATAAAATGCAAAGAGCATCCATCACAATTGGTACATTTATCATAAGGGACATTTTATTTTCTACCATAAACTCATAAAAATGAAATAATGTATGGTTCATATATTCATAAATTTGATCCTTTGAGCAAAAATGGTTTTCCTGAGATTCAATGCAAATGTAGACACCCAACTCAGTGTTTGGCTATATACTCCACCTGAATGAATAAGTATATATCCCAAGATAGCTTGAGAAGATATTTTGGAGTGCCTTTAGGTACACCAAACTTAGGAATCAGACATATGCTTCACAATGATATGTGCAATTATCAAATCTGCTTGTAAGAACTCAAATATATACTAGGAGAACCATTTATTGAAATTAAAACAAAGCAAGAATATTAAATCATGGGCTGCCTCCCATGGAGCGCTCTTTTATTGTCATTAGCTTGACATTGACTCCTTATTAGGGTGGCTGATGATTGTGGTGCCTCAATTTGTCTCCTCTCACTGTAAGCTTTCTTCTAGTGCCTTGATGTTCAATCTCTGTATGCTCCAGTGAGAGTATCCTGTTGATAGTGTAGTAATCATCAGATTGTTGCTCTGTTCCCAACTGTTGGTAGATTAGTTGCACTTTATCTCCCTTTGAGAATCCTTCAGTTAGGATCTTTTTGTTTTTCCACCTTTTTAGAGCCTTTTTCTTGCTTTTCTTCCCCTTTTTTGTGATCCTTCTACTTTGACAGTGGGCTGTATTTTGGGATCTGTCTTCTTAGTGGCTAACACCTCACTTTTTTCTTGCTTTCTCTCATCATTCTATACAGTTTCATTCTCCTTTTATCCTGCTTTGCTGCTTGTCTCTTGCTTTGGAGGGGAAATAATGAGTATCTGATACAAGGATTTATACCGGTTCGGAATTTCACAAAATATTTACGTTGTTAGTGTAGTCCAAACCGATAGTCAATCCTCAAATCAAATTAAATTTGGTTGTCACAAAGAACAAATCCCAAATAAGAATTAACCGAAGTATTTAGACTCCGGGTCGTCTCACGAGGATAGCAATGAAGTGGTCAATTATTGGCTATGAAGATGCAAGGGGTAAAAGGGGGTTTGGTTGATAAAAGGGGCAATAAAATAAATGGCAAGAAAAGTAAACCAAATAAGAAATTAAAGAAGCAAGATAAGGGACTCTTGGCTAAGACTTAGGTAGTTGAGATCACTATCCTTGTCGCAATTCAAACATTGATAATTATGCGGAACCGAGCTCATTAGGTCTACTCACTAAAGCCTTAAGTATGTAATGTCTACTCCTAGGCTTGGAGTACGTCAAATGGCTTGATCAACATCAATCCATAAGTACCAACCTAGCTACTAATTGACTTAGTAGTAGGCTAGAGTCAATGGTTATCAAATTGATCCATAAAGGTTCTAAAATTACCAATTCAACAAAACCCAAGGACTCAAGGTCACTCAAACCCCTTAGCCTAGGCCAAGGGTCAAGAGAACTACTAAAAAACTATAGGAAGCATTATATCAAACACCTAATGTGCAATAAAAGCAAACATCACAAAATGCTAAAATTAAGGAGAACCATGACTATCATAAGCAAGGACTTAGCAATAGCAAGCAAGATCAACATGAAAGAAACATCAATATCAAATTGCATTAATTATAAACCAAGTCTAACATGAGTTCATCATCACAAAAGAAAACAAAATGAGAAATTAACATCACAACTAAATAGATCAAGACATAGACATGAGAAATTATAAAAGAAACAAGATGAAAGCAAGGAATTAAACATGGATCTATAATAATCTACACTAATCCTAACCTAATTCTAGAGAGAAGAAGGAGCTTCTCTCTCTAGAAAACTAACTAAAGGCTCATGTTGACTAACTAATTGCTCCCCCTTTGCTTGGACTTCAATTCTGCATGAAATACACTCAGAAACAAGTTGAATTTGGGCCTGGGCAGCTGATGACATGTCATCATGTCATGTTTTTCTATGCCTTTTTCCTTTGTTTTCAATAGGTTTTATGCACTTTCTTGAGCCATAAGCAAGCCAAGTGGGTAGATTTTCATGCTTCCTTTGATTTAATCAACCATGTATGAATTCATGCTATTTCTTGAGGTTTTATGCTAAAATTGTCACATATTATGAAAGAATGAATATCTCATGAATTTGAGCATAGCTTTGATGTGTTTGGTTGATTAATGATAGGTGAAGAAGGCTTGGAGAAAGGGTGAAGCAAGAAGGAATGGCTAGGAGTAAAGAGAGGACAATGGAATAAGTTGAACCAGGAAGCAAAATCTATTGGGTGAAAAGTTAGCCTCAAAGTTAGACCCCTAACTTGGAGGCTAACGTTGGCACATGAATTCCTCCCTAGCCATCCAACGTTTGCACCAACGTTAGCCCCCTAACTTGGAGGCTAACGTTGGCACATGAATATTCAAGGAAGAGGAGCAAAAGTTAGCCCCAACGTTAGCCCCCTAACTTGGAGGCTAACGTTGGAACTTGAGAATTTCTCCCCTGGGCACCAACGTTTGCGCCAACGTTAGCCCCCTAACTTGGAGCCTAACGTTGGCACATGAATTACAATGGGGAAGGAGCAAAAGTTTGCGCCAACGTTAGCCCCCTAACTTTGAGGCTAACGTTGGCGCGACACACCACAACAGCTTGAAGGGGTATACTTCCAACAAGAATAACTTGAGCTACAGAGCTCCAAATGAGGTGATTCAAGGAGCATTGGAAAGTAGGAATCAAGAGCTATCCAAGCATATATGGCACTGCATGGTGGACACTAAAATTGAGGGAGAAAACTGCCCCGCAATGTGCATAAATGAACATGGTGGCAACATGCAGTGAGGCCACTTGACCTCTGCACCTTCGATGAAGTATAACTCGAGCTGTAGAGCTCCAATTGATGTGCTCCCAACGGCATTGGAAAGTAGACATCCAGGGCTTTCCAACAATGTATAATAGTATGGGGTGGACAATACGTTTGAGCCTCCAGAACTGGCGTTTTCGCCAACGTTTGAGGCAAACGTTACCTCAAACGCTGCACAGCAAAGCCAGCGACCATGCCCTCTTCAAATGATCATAACTTGAGTTGTAGATGTCCAATTGAAGTGATTCCAAGTGGGTTAGAAAGCTGACATTCAGAGCTTTCCAACCATATATGATAGTCTATATTGGGCATAAAATTGGCAACATGACAAGAGGACAAAGTTGGCGCCATAAATGTGCATAAGGGAGGCCAACGTTAGGGTCAAAGTTAGACCCCTAACGTTGGCACCAACGTTCATACCAGCAAGTTTGTGGGCTGCTATGAAAAGTTGGAGCCAAAGTTAGACCCCTAACTTTAGCTCCAACTTTTGGTCCAACTTTTGCAAACTCAACCCGGTTCAATTCGGTTCCTCTTCAAACTCCAAGAGCAATCAACCAAGGCCTCTTTCAACCCAATTCCACCAAGAGCAAAGGCCCATGATCATCACTCAAAGGCACAAGAAATAGATAAAATAGGAATTTCATTTAATTGTAATTTGTTTTTAATTTCATTTTCATTTCCATTTTGTAAAGCCTATATAAGGCATCATTTTCATATTTGTAAGGAGGCTGGCTCCACTAGGGAGCACTAGAATTTGAGAGCTCTCTCTTTAATTTTCTTTGTTTTGAATCTTGGGTGGAGAATTGAAGGTGTTCTGTTTCATTCTCCCTCTGAGATTTCTCTTTGTTTTTCTTGCTGTTTTTAATTCACTGCACTTCAAAATTTCAATTCTGTTTTGATTCCCAGCATCCAATTTCCTTTATTCTTCCTGCAATTTAAATTTCCAGTTGCGTGATCTATTGCTCTTTTTAATTCCCAACACCCCAGCCCCTTTACTTTTCATGCAATTTACTTTTCTTGCAATTTAAGTTTCAGCTATTTTACTTTCTTGTTCTTTAACTTACTTGCAATTTTACTTTCTGCATCTTTAAGATTCATTGCAATTTACTTTCTGTTGGCTACATTTCACACAATTCACTAAATGTCAGCTTGACTAAACTAATCACCCACTAAAATTGCTTGATCCATCAATCCCTGTGGGATCGACCTCACTCCCGTGAGTTTTTATTACTTGATGCGACCCGGTGCACTTGCCGGTTAGATTTGTGTGTTTTGGGAGAAATTTATTTTTCACCAAAATACTCATCAAGTTTTTGGCGCCGTTGCCGGGGATTGATTAGATCAACAATGATTATGTGGGTGAGAAGTCTAGATCAAGCATTTTCTTTATTTTTGTTTTCTGTTTCAAAGTGAAACCAAGGTGTTTGAGTTTTTGCCTCACTAAGAAATTCTCATCTATGATATGAGTAATTTCAATTTTCCTTGGTTGTGTGTTTTACAAAACTCAAATGGAGTTCAACTCATCTTATGATCAAACAAATTCTATGGGATATCACCTACCATCACCAATTTCTAATGGTGGATGGGAATATCACCAAGAAACTTCAAATTCTGGGCTCTCCAATTCATGGAGCCATGCTTCAGAACCACAAGATGAGAAAGAAAATCATATTGGACATTTCCCTCCACCACAAAATGATTCAAGTCATTATTCCACTGGTGGCTGGGAGTATTACCAAGAAACTGCAAATTCTGAGCAGTCAACTCACATGAAAAATTGTCCAACCTCACCTCCCACTTCTACATTTGAAAATTTTTCATCACCTAAATATGCCTCAACACAAACTTCCACGAACCTAGGCCTCTCAAAGCTAGAGATCATGTTTGAAAAATATGAGAGGGAGGTGCAAAGATCTTGGAACGAGCAAAAGAATTCATTCAAAAACATGGAAGTGATGGCAGGCCAATTGTTGAATGCAAGGAAGGAGAAAATGGAAAAACAAGAATGCAAGGTCCCTGTGTTAAGTGAAATTGCAAAAAAGGAGGAGGTGGAAGAGCAAAATGAAGATCCACTTCAAAAATCCAGAGAATTGTTGAAAAGACAAGAACAATTCATGAAGGAACAACAACAAGCCTGGAAAAGGGAAGAAAGTCTCTTAAAAAATATGAATGAAGATTTAGAGAAAATAAGGAAACACTTAGAACCACTGAGCAAGAAAAATGAAGGCCAATTGATGGATATGAAGGAGAAAGTGGAAGAGCAAGATAAGGAGGCCACTGCATCAAGTGAACTTTCAATGAAGAATGAGGTGGTTGAACCTGAAACTGCACTTGAGATGACAAGAGAACATGAAGACTCACAACTCTCACAAACCTCCCTGGACCAAAACGCCTCAACATTTGAATCCATGATTGAAAGGTATGACGAGGAGATGAAGAAATGTTGGGAAGATCGACAAACCTCCCCCATGATAGAGCGATTGAAACAAATGTTGGGTGTAAAAGAGGAAGTGGAGGAGCAAGAAAGTGAAGAAGTCATTCCAAACTCAAGTGAGGCAGAGAAGTACATAAAGGAGGTGTTCATGGAACCACCAATACAAAAGGCTCTGGATGAATACAAAACTCCAAAAATCACACAACCACCAAGACTTGGATTCAAAGAAGTGAAGGCAATTGACAAAAGCACCGAAAAGAGGATTGCGACCAAACTACCAAGGACAACATTCAAGAGGAGGTCAACCACAAGCAATCCAACCCCTGGACCAATAGCAGGCAAGCTCAATCAAGCCACGTACAACAAAAAGCTTGCTGAGAGGAAACCAAGACAGGGGGCAATAGCTGAATCTTCTCCCCTCTTGGAGTCATTCCTCTTAACAAACTGGAAGAAGAGGAAGAAAGTAAACAATATGTCAACAGTAGGCACAAATTCTCTTCTCTGCTTTGCTTCCGTTCTTTGTTTTGTTTCAAATTCAATAAATTGGCATATGGTTACATTCTAAGTTTGGTGTTGCCTTGCAACAAATTGTTTTCAATCTTTTTGGATGATTGCATCAAATCAAAAATGAAAAGCGACACACCAAGATTCTAAGTTTGGTGTGCCACCTATTTTTCTATGCAAATCGTTCAGCAACACCACTTGTCTGCATAACCATAATGTCTTTGCAGTGTTAATTTTCTTTTGGTTTGATATTTTGTTATTCTGTTTACTTTAGTTAATTCTTTGTTTTTAATGCTTTCATTTTAGTTTGCTTATTTGCTGTGTTTATTAATACATCACCAAGAGAGCTTTATTAATGACAGATTCTTGGCTTAGTGATTGTATTTAATAAAGAACAGTTTCATTTGCTTGGTTTTAACTCAAATAAATGGACATAGGATTGCATTCTAAGTTTGGTGTTGCTATGCAACACAATTTGCTTCAAATCTTGACTGAATACTTGCATTGATTCCAAAGTGAAAGTGTCACACTAAGTTTGGTGTGCCACTTATTCTTTATGCAAAGTATTATGCTCACCTTCTTAAGCTTGCAATCACAATGTCTCTGTCTCTTGTGCCTTGATTATTATCTTTAATTTTGCTTGCGTGAAACACATGTACTACTAACATTCCTTGTGTAAGACATTCATGATCCATCTTAGCCCCATAGCCACGGTTCTAATAGTTGCTTGAGGATGAGCAAGCATTCTGAGTTTGGTATGGGAAGGAGGAGAATGGGAGGAAATTGACAACAATAGAGAAGATGAACTACAAGGTTGTAAAGTTCCTTTTCCTCTCATTTGTTTCAAGCACTATAAACTGCATGATTGTCTTTACCTTCTCTGTATGCATGTGTGTATGAAAAGGCATAGTTTGATTTCTAATTTGCAACATGGTGCTGTGTCATTATGAATACCAACTTGAGTTTTGTGAATTCAAAAGCAACAAAGTATCATGATCATAAACAAACAAGACATTAAAGAAGATTTTAGCATGTGCATAAAAGTATTGGTAAGCTAGTATGTTTGATTGTTGCTTAATTGCATTAGATTTTATTTAATTGAAGTTTTCATCTAGGACATTTTGTGAAATCTTTTGAAAATCATGAAAACCTTGAAGAAGCAAATGCAAAAATAAAGCAAGAAAAGAAAAAGGGAAAGAGTGAGAAAGCTGAAGGCTCTGAGTACCAATGGCAATTTATTTGTTAAGTGCTTGTGGTGTTTATGTATCAAGCCAAATGCTTGGAAACAAAACACTTAGAAGTCAAGGCTAGGCTCAAAGTGCAAAAGCACTCCCTCAAAGCTCAAGGCTCTGAGCATCAATGATTAGAGAGTTAAGAAAAGAAAAGAAAAATGAGCTTAATGAAGTCCTCTAATCAAATGCTTGTGGTGCTTATTTATCAAGTGGTAATACTTGAAAACAAAGCATTTAGAAGTCGTAGCTTTGTTATCAACTCATGGGGCAAAGCACTCAAAAGGAGAAGCTAAATAAGAAAATCAAAAGCTTGTTTCAAGGAAGAAATATAAAAAGATTTCATAAATTGAGCTAGATGGAAGCATCAATCATTTACATTTCTTTTGTGATTGTAGCATGCTTAGAAAACTAGCTTACCATGAACATTGAGTTGCTATTCTTCTCACCTTGGATTGTCAATCTTTATTGCATGATTCTTTTCTTGCTTGGGGACAAGCAAGGTTTAAGTTTGGTGTTGTGATGACATGTCATCATGTCATATTTTTCTATGCCTTTTTCCTTTGTTTTCAATAGGTTTTATGCACTTTCTTGAGCCATAAGCAAGCCAAGTGGGTAGATTTTCATGCTTCCTTTGATTTAATCAATCATGTATGAATTCATGCTATTTCATGAGGTTTTATGCTAAAATTGTCACATATTATGAAAGAATGAATATCTCATGAATTTGAGCATAGCTTTGACGTGTTTGGTTGATTAATGATAGGTGAAGAAGGCTTGGAGAAAGGGTGAAGCAAGAAGGAATGGCTAGGAGTAAAGAGAGGACAATGGAATAAGTTGAACCAGGAAGCAAAATCTATTGGGTGAAAAGTTAGCCTCAAAGTTAGACCCCTAACTTGGAGGCTAACGTTGGCACATGAATTCCTCCCTGGCCATCCAACGTTTGCACCAACGTTAGCCCCCTAACTTGGAGGCTAACGTTGGCACATGAATATTCAAGGAAGAGGAGCAAAAGTTAGCCCCAACGTTAGCCCCCTAACTTGGAGGCTAACGTTGGAACTTGAGAATTTCTCCCCTGGGCACCAACGTTTGCGCCAACGTTAGCCCCCTAACTTGGAGGCTAACGTTGGCACATGAATTACAATGGGGAAGGAGCAAAAGTTTGCGCCAACGTTAGCCCCCTAACTTTGAGGCTAACGTTGGCGCCACACACCACAACAACTTGAAGGGGTATACTTCCAACAAGAATAACTTGAGCTACAGAGCTCCAAATGAGGTGATTCAAGAAGCATTGGAAAGTAGGAATCAAGAGCTTTCGAAGAATATATGGCACTGTATGGTGGACACTAAAATTGAGGGAGAAAACTGCCCCGCAATGTGCATAAATGAACATGGTGGCAACATGCAGTGAGGCCACTTGACCTCTGCACCTTCGATGAAGTATAACTCGAGCTGTAGAGCTCCAATTGATGTGCTCCCAACGGCATTGGAAAATAGACATCCAGGGCTTTCCAACAATATATAATAGTATGGGGTGGACAATACGTTTGAGCCTCCAGAACTGGCGTTTTCGCCAACGTTTGAGGCAAACGTTACCTCAAACGCTGCACACCAAAGCCAGCAACCATACCCTCTTCAAATGATCATAACTTGAGTTGTAGATGTCCAATTTAAGTGATTCCAAGTGGGTTAGAAAGCTGACATTCAGAGCTTTCCAACCATATATGATAGTCTATATTGGGCATAAAATTGGCAACATGACAAGAGGACAAAGTTGGCGCCATAAATGTGCATAAGGGAGGCCAACGTTAGGGTCAAAGTTAGACCCCTAACGTTGGCACCAACGTTCATACCAGCAAGTTTGTGGGCTGCTATGAAAAGTTGGAGCCAAGACCCCTAACTTTAGCTCCAACTTTTGGTCCAACTTTTGCAAACTCAACCCGGTTCAATTCGGTTCCTCTTCAAACTCCAAGAGCAATCAACCAAGGCCTCTTTCAACCCAATTCCACCAAGAGCAAAGGCCCATGATCATCACTCAAAGGCACAAGAAATAGATAAAATAGGAATTTCATTTAATTGTAATTTGTTTTTAATTTCATTTTCATTTCCATTTTGTAAAGCCTATATAAGGCATCATTTTCATATTTGTAAGGAGGCTGGCTCCACTAGGGAGCACTAGAATTTGAGAGCTCTCTCTTTAATTTTCTTTGTTTTGAATCTTGGGTGGAGAATTGAAGGTGTTCTGTTTCATTCTCCCTCTGAGATTTCTCTTTGTTTTTCTTGCTGTTTTTAATTCACTGCACTTCAAAATTTCAATTCTGTTTTGATTCCCAGCATCCAATTTCCTTTATTCTTCCTGCAATTTAAATTTCCAGTTGCGTGATCTATTGCTCTTTTTAATTCCCAACACCCCAGCCCCTTTACTTTTCATGCAATTTACTTTTCTTGCAATTTAAGTTTCAGCTATTTTACTTTCTTGTTCTTTAACTTACTTGCAATTTTACTTTCTGCATCTTTAAGATTCATTGCAATTTACTTTCTGTTGGCTACATTTCACACAATTCACTAAATGTCAGCTTGACTAAACTAATCACCCACTAAAATTGCTTGATCCATCAATCCCTGTGGGATCGACCTCACTCCCGTGAGTTTTTATTACTTGATGCGACCCGGTGCACTTGCCGGTTAGATTTGTGTGTTTTGGGAGAAATTTATTTTTCACCAAAATACTCATCAAGTTTTTGGCGCCGTTGCCGGGGATTGATTAGATCAACAATGATTATGTGGGTGAGAAGTCTAGATCAAGCATTTTCTTTATTTTTGTTTTCTGTTTCAAAGTGAAACCAAGGTGTTTGAGTTTTTGCCTCACTAAGAAATTCTCATCTATGATATGAGTAATTTCAATTTTCCTTGGTTGTGTGTTTTACAAAAATCAAATGGAGTTCAACTCATCTTATGATCAAACAAATTCTATGGGATATCACCTACCATCACCAATTTCTAATGGTGGATGGGAATATCACCAAGAAACTTCAAATTCTGGGCTCTCCAATTCATGGAGCCATGCTTCAGAACCACAAGATGAGAAAGAAAATCATATTGGACATTTCCCTCCACCACAAAATGATTCAAGTCATTATTCCACTGGTGGCTGGGAGTATTACCAAGAAACTGCAAATTCTGAGCAGTCAACTCACATGAAAAATTGTCCAACCTCACCTCCCACTTCTACATTTGAAAATTTTTCATCACCTAAATATGCCTCAACACAAACTTCCACGAACCTAGGCCTCTCAAAGCTAGAGATCATGTTTGAAAAATATGAGAGGGAGGTGCAAAGATCTTGGAACGAGCAAAAGAATTCATTCAAAAACATGGAAGTGATGGCAGGCCAATTGTTGAATGCAAGGAAGGAGAAAATGGAAAAACAAGAATGCAAGGTCCCTGTGTTAAGTGAAATTGCAAAAAAGGAGGAGGTGGAAGAGCAAAATGAAGATCCACTTCAAAAATCCAGAGAATTGTTGAAAAGACAAGAACAATTCATGAAGGAACAACAACAAGCCTGGAAAAGGGAAGAAAGTCTCTTAAAAAATATGAATGAAGATTTAGAGAAAATAAGGAAACACTTAGAACCACTGAGCAAGAAAAATGAAGGCCAATTGATGGATATGAAGGAGAAAGTGGAAGAGCAAGATAAGGAGGCCACTGCATCAAGTGAACTTTCAATGAAGAATGAGGTGGTTGAACCTGAAACTGCACTTGAGATGACAAGAGAACATGAAGACTCACAACTCTCACAAACCTCCCTGGACCAAAACGCCTCAACATTTGAATCCATGATTGAAAGGTATGACGAGGAGATGAAGAAATGTTGGGAAGATCGACAAACCTCCCCCATGATAGAGCGATTGAAACAAATGTTGGGTGTAAAAGAGGAAGTGGAGGAGCAAGAAAGTGAAGAAGTCATTCCAAACTCAAGTGAGGCAGAGAAGTACATAAAGGAGGTGTTCATGGAACCACCAATACAAAAGGCTCTGGATGAATACAAAACTCCAAAAATCACACAACCACCAAGACTTGGATTCAAAGAAGTGAAGGCAATTGACAAAAGCACCGAAAAGAGGATTGCGACCAAACTACCAAGGACAACATTCAAGAGGAGGTCAACCACAAGCAATCCAACCCCTGGACCAATAGCAGGCAAGCTCAATCAAGCCACGTACAACAAAAAGCTTGCTGAGAGGAAACCAAGACAGGGGGCAATAGCTGAATCTTCTCCCCTCTTGGAGTCATTCCTCTTAACAAACTGGAAGAAGAGGAAGAAAGTAAACAATATGTCAACAGTAGGCACAAATTCTCTTCTCTGCTTTGCTTCCGTTCTTTGTTTTGTTTCAAATTCAATAAATTGGCATATGGTTACATTCTAAGTTTGGTGTTGCCTTGCAACAAATTGTTTTCAATCTTTTTGGATGATTGCATCAAATCAAAAATGAAAAGCGACACACCAAGATTCTAAGTTTGGTGTGCCACCTATTTTTCTATGCAAATCGTTCAGCAACACCACTTGTCTGCATAACCATAATGTCTTTGCAGTGTTAATTTTCTTTTGGTTTGATATTTTGTTATTCTGTTTACTTTAGTTAATTCTTTGTTTTTAATGCTTTCATTTTAGTTTGCTTATTTGCTGTGTTTATTAATACATCACCAAGAGAGCTTTATTAATGACAGATTCTTGGCTTAGTGATTGTATTTAATAAAGAACAGTTTCATTTGCTTGGTTTTAACTCAAATAAATGGACATAGGATTGCATTCTAAGTTTGGTGTTGCTATGCAACACAATTTGCTTCAAATCTTGACTGAATACTTGCATTGATTCCAAAGTGAAAGTGTCACACTAAGTTTGGTGTGCCACTTATTCTTTATGCAAAGTATTATGCTCACCTTCTTAAGCTTGCAATCACAATGTCTCTGTCTCTTGTGCCTTGATTATTATCTTTAATTTTGCTTGCGTGAAACACATGTACTACTAACATTCCTTGTGTAAGACATTCATGATCCATCTTAGCCCCATAGCCACGGTTCTAATAGTTGCTTGAGGATGAGCAAGCATTCTGAGTTTGGTATGGGAAGGAGGAGAATGGGAGGAAATTGACAACAATAGAGAAGATGAACTACAAGGTTGTAAAGTTCCTTTTCCTCTCATTTGTTTCAAGCACTATAAACTGCATGATTGTCTTTACCTTCTCTGTATGCATGTGTGTATGAAAAGGCATAGTTTGATTTCTAATTTGCAACATGGTGCTGTGTCATTATGAATACCAACTTGAGTTTTGTGAATTCAAAAGCAACAAAGTATCATGATCATAAACAAACAAGACATTAAAGAAGATTTTAGCATGTGCATAAAAGTATTGGTAAGCTAGTATATTTGATTGTTGCTTAATTGCATTAGATTTTATTTAATTGAAGTTTTCATCTAGGACATTTTGTGAAATCTTTTGAAAATCATGAAAACCTTGAAGAAGCAAATGCAAAAATAAAGCAAGAAAAGAAAAAGGGAAAGAGTGAGAAAGCTGAAGGCTCTGAGTACCAATGGCAATTTATTTGTTAAGTGCTTGTGGTGTTTATGTATCAAGCCAAATGCTTGGAAACAAAACACTTAGAAGTCAAGGCTAGGCTCAAAGTGCAAAAGCACTCCCTCAAAGCTCAAGGCTCTGAGCATCAATGATTAGAGAGTTAAGAAAAGAAAAGAAAAATGAGCTTAATGAAGTCCTCTAATCAAATGCTTGTGGTGCTTATTTATCAAGTGGTAATACTTGAAAACAAAGCATTTAGAAGTCGTAGCTTTGTTATCAACTCATGGGGCAAAGCACTCAAAAGGAGAAGCTAAATAAGAAAATCAAAAGCTTGTTTCAAGGAAGAAATATAAAAAGATTTCATAAATTGAGCTAGATGGAAGCATCAATCATTTACATTTCTTTTGTGATTGTAGCATGCTTAGAAAACTAGCTTACCATGAACATTGAGTTGCTATTCTTCTCACCTTGGATTGTCAATCTTTATTGCATGATTCTTTTCTTGCTTGGGGACAAGCAAGGTTTAAGTTTGGTGTTGTGATGACATGTCATCATGTCATATTTTTCTATGCCTTTTTCCTTTGTTTTCAATAGGTTTTATGCACTTTCTTGAGCCATAAGCAAGCCAAGTGGGTAGATTTTCATGCTTCCTTTGATTTAATCAATCATGTATGAATTCATGCTATTTCATGAGGTTTTATGCTAAAATTGTCACATATTATGAAAGAATGAATATCTCATGAATTTGAGCATAGCTTTGACGTGTTTGGTTGATTAATGATAGGTGAAGAAGGCTTGGAGAAAGGGTGAAGCAAGAAGGAATGGCTAGGAGTAAAGAGAGGACAATGGAATAAGTTGAACCAGGAAGCAAAATCTATTGGGTGAAAAGTTAGCCTCAAAGTTAGACCCCTAACTTGGAGGCTAACGTTGGCACATGAATTCCTCCCTGGCCATCCAACGTTTGCACCAACGTTAGCCCCCTAACTTGGAGGCTAACGTTGGCACATGAATATTCAAGGAAGAGGAGCAAAAGTTAGCCCCAACGTTAGCCCCCTAACTTGGAGGCTAACGTTGGAACTTGAGAATTTCTCCCCTGGGCACCAACGTTTGCGCCAACGTTAGCCCCCTAACTTGGAGGCTAACGTTGGCACATGAATTACAATGGGGAAGGAGCAAAAGTTTGCGCCAACGTTAGCCCCCTAACTTTGAGGCTAACGTTGGCGCCACACACCACAACAACTTGAAGGGGTATACTTCCAACAAGAATAACTTGAGCTACAGAGCTCCAAATGAGGTGATTCAAGAAGCATTGGAAAGTAGGAATCAAGAGCTTTCGAAGAATATATGGCACTGTATGGTGGACACTAAAATTGAGGGAGAAAACTGCCCCGCAATGTGCATAAATGAACATGGTGGCAACATGCAGTGAGGCCACTTGACCTCTGCACCTTCGATGAAGTATAACTCGAGCTGTAGAGCTCCAATTGATGTGCTCCCAACGGCATTGGAAAATAGACATCCAGGGCTTTCCAACAATATATAATAGTATGGGGTGGACAATACGTTTGAGCCTCCAGAACTGGCGTTTTCGCCAACGTTTGAGGCAAACGTTACCTCAAACGCTGCACACCAAAGCCAGCAACCATACCCTCTTCAAATGATCATAACTTGAGTTGTAGATGTCCAATTTAAGTGATTCCAAGTGGGTTAGAAAGCTGACATTCAGAGCTTTCCAACCATATATGATAGTCTATATTGGGCATAAAATTGGCAACATGACAAGAGGACAAAGTTGGCGCCATAAATGTGCATAAGGGAGGCCAACGTTAGGGTCAAAGTTAGACCCCTAACGTTGGCACCAACGTTCATACCAGCAAGTTTGTGGGCTGCTATGAAAAGTTGGAGCCAAAGTTAGACCCCTAACTTTAGCTCCAACTTTTGGTCCAACTTTTGCAAACTCAACCCGGTTCAATTCGGTTCCTCTTCAAACTCCAAGAGCAATCAACCAAGGCCTCTTTCAACCCAATTCCACCAAGAGCAAAGGCCCATGATCATCACTCAAAGGCACAAGAAATAGATAAAATAGGAATTTCATTTAATTGTAATTTGTTTTTAATTTCATTTTCATTTCCATTTTGTAAAGCCTATATAAGGCATCATTTTCATATTTGTAAGGAGGCTGGCTCCACTAGGGAGCACTAGAATTTGAGAGCTCTCTCTTTAATTTTCTTTGTTTTGAATCTTGGGTGGAGAATTGAAGGTGTTCTGTTTCATTCTCCCTCTGAGATTTCTCTTTGTTTTTCTTGCTGTTTTTAATTCACTGCACTTCAAAATTTCAATTCTGTTTTGATTCCCAGCATCCAATTTCCTTTATTCTTCCTGCAATTTAAATTTCCAGTTGCGTGATCTATTGCTCTTTTTAATTCCCAACACCCCAGCCCCTTTACTTTTCATGCAATTTACTTTTCTTGCAATTTAAGTTTCAGCTATTTTACTTTCTTATTCTTTAACTTACTTGCAATTTTACTTTCTGCATCTTTAAGATTCATTGCAATTTACTTTCTGTTGGCTACATTTCACACAATTCACTAAATGTCAGCTTGACTAAACTAATCACCCACTAAAATTGCTTGATCCATCAATCCCTGTGGGATCGACCTCACTCCCGTGAGTTTTTATTACTTGATGCGACCCGGTGCACTTGCCGGTTAGATTTGTGTGTTTTGGGAGAAATTTATTTTTCACCAAAATACTCATCAGCAGCTTAGAAATCACCCCCAGCATTTTGCCTTTAAGTGAGTCACGTGCTGGTATCGGCGCGTACGCGCCATGTGCGCGTGCGCGTCGATTGGTTGTTTCTTCATCCGCGCGGACGCGGCATGTACGCGTGCGCGTCTCTATGTAAAACCACTTTCTGCGCGTGCGCGCCTTGTACGCGTGCGCGCCCATTGATGCATTTCCAATCTTTGTTTCTTCATGCATTCTCCACTTTGTATGCTTTTCTCCTCATTTCTTCCATCCAATACTTACCTTATGAACCTGAAATCACTTAACAAACACATCAAGGCATCGAATGGAATTAAAGTGAATCAAAATCACCAATTTAAGGGCCTAAAAAGCATATTTTCACACCTAAGCATAATCCAAGGGAGAATTACAAAACCATGCTAATTCATTGAATAAATGTGGGAAAAGGTGATAAAATCCCCTAAAATAAGCACAAGATAAACCACGAAATCGGGGTTTATCAAATCTCCCCACACTTAAACTAAGCATTTCCTCATGCTAAAATCAAGAAAGAAGCAAAGGGTATCAACATTTATTCAATGCAAACTAACTAAATGCAATCTATCTATATGTAACCTATTTACATGAATGCAATGGCTTAGTCAAAATAAATCAATCTCCAAGAATACGCATGCAAGTACAAGGGTTAAGGCATTAGCAGTCAAAGCAAACCACAATTGGATTGAGTCATTAAAAGATTTTACAAACTTGCAAGAAAAGATAATCATGGGTGGAAACATGTAATTGAGCGATCGAACCCTCGCCGGATGTGTATCCGCTCTATGCACTCAAGTGTATGGGGTTGATTCACTCAATTCTCCCCCAATCATGCTTTCTAAGATTTGTCTTTCATCTAACAATCAACAATTACCTTATGTATGCATACAAATATCATGAGGAATTTTACATAGGTTGTAATGGGGCTAGGGTCAAGGTAGGATGCATATGGTCAAGTGAGCTTGAAATTTGGATCCTTGATTAACTTAAACTTCCCACCTAACCTATGACAACCTAAATAATTATAAACAAACCTAGCTATCCATTCTTCACTTTTTCACACACTCATGCATTCTCTTTTTGATCACTACCCATATGCATTGACTTTTATTGAACCTTGCTTTGGGACATTTTGTCCCCTTTTTATTGCAATTCTTTGTCTTTTTGTCTTTCTTTTTCTATTTCTATTATTTATTTTCTTTTTTTTCAAACTAAAATATATACAAGAACATCAATGCATATGGTTTACACATGATTAATACATGAATATGTGCCCAATTCCCAAAATTTTCAACATAAATACAAAAACACTTTTATCTCTACCCAATGTACCCAACTTTCCCAAAATCAAATGATAAACACTCTCACTAGCCTAAGCTTATCAAAGATCCAAATAAGGGACATTTATTATTTTTCGCTTAGGCTTGTAATGTGCTATAATTAAGAACAAATGGGTTAAGCATAGGTTCAAAATTGGCTAGCAATGGAAGATAAAAGGTAGGCTATTTGGGTGAGTGAGCTATTTGAACAATGGTCTCAATCATATAAATGCATGTTGGTGCACAAATTGTGAATCACACTTTTCACAACTCGTACCACTAACCAGCAAGTGCACTGGGTCGTCCAAGTAATACCTTACGTGAGTAAGGGTCGAATTCCACGGAGATTGTTGGTTTTAAGCAAGCTATGGTTATCTTGCAATTCTTAGTCAGGAAGTCAATTATATTTATCAAGTGAATTGCGAGTAAACAAGAGAGCATGGATTAAAGGTTACTTGTTGTGCAGTAATGGAGAATATGTTGGAGTTTTGGAGATGCTTTGTCTTCTGAATCTCTGCTTTCCTCTGTCTTCTAATTCACGCACGCACGTCCTCCTATGGCAAGCTGTATGTAGGGGATCACCGTCGTCAATGGCTACATCCCATCCTCTCAGTGAAAAATATGCTCACATGCTCTGTCACAGCACGGCTAATCATCTGTCGGTTCTCGATCATACTGGAATAGGATTCTTCATCCTTTTGCGTCTGTCACTAACGCCCAGCACTCGCGAGTTTGAAGCTTGTCACAGTCATTCGATCCTTGAATCCTACTCAGAATACCACAGACAAGGTTTAGACTTTCCGGATTCTCATGAATGCCGCCGTCAGTTCTAGCTTATACCATGGAGATTCTGATTAAGGAATCTAAGAGATACTCATTCAATCGGATATAGAACAGAGGTGGTTGTCAGGCACACGTTCATGGTTTGAGGAAGGTGATGAATGTCACGGATCATCACCTTCATCACAGTTAAGCACGAATGAACATCTTAGATAGGAACAAGCGTGTTTGAATGGAAAACAGAAATACTTGCATTACTTCATCGAGACACAGCAGAGCTCCTCACCCCCAACAATGGAGTTTAGAGACTCATGCTGTCAAAGAGTACAAAGTTCAGATCTAAAAATGTCATGAGATACAAAATAAGTCTCTAAAAGTTGTTTAAATACTAAACTAGTAGCCTAGGTTTACAAAAAGTGAGTAGACTATGACAGATGGAGTAGAGATCAACTTCTGGGGCCCACTTGGTGTGTTCTGGAACTGAGACTTAAGCAATTCACGTGCATAAGGCCATTTTGGGCGTTCAACGCCAGGTTTGGATCCATTTCTGGCGTTGAACTCCAACTTTTAATCCTTTTCTAGCGCTGGACGCCAGAATTGGGCAGAGAACTAGCGTTGAACGCCAGTTTACGACATCTATCCTTGAGCAAAGTATGGACTATTATATATTGCTGGAAAGCCCTAGATGTCTACTTTCCAAAGAAATTGGAAGCATGCCATTTCGATTTCTGTAGCTCCAGAAAATTCACTTTGAGTGCAGGGAGGTCAGAATCCAACAACATCAGCAGTCCTTTTTCATCCTGAATCAGATTTTTGCTCAGCTCCCTCAATTTCAGCCAGAAAAATACCTAAAATTACAGAAAAACACACAACTCATAGTAAAGTCCAGAAATATGAATTTTTGCTAAAAACTAATGAAAATAAACTAAAAATTAACTAAAACATACTAAAAACTATATGAAATTAACCCCAAAAAGCGTATAAAATATCCGCTCATCACAACACCAAACTTAAACTGTTGCTAGTCCTCAAGCAACTAGACAAATAAAATAGAAGACTAATAGGTTGAGAAGCAATAATATATCAGAGTTTTTGAGTGAAGCTCAGATTCTAATTAGATGAGCGGGACTAGTAGCTTTTTGCTTCCGAACAGTTTTGGCATCTCACTTTATCCATTGAAGCTTAGAGTGATTGGCATCTATAGGAACTTAGAATTCAGATAGTGTTATTGATTCTCCTATTTCAGCATGATGATTCTTGAACACAGCTATTTCATGAGTCTTGGCTGTGGCCCTAAGCACTTTGTTTTTCAGTATTACCACCGGATACATAAATGCCACAGACACATAATTGGGTGAACCCTTTGGATTGTGACTCAGCTTTGCTAAAGTCCCCAATTAGAAGTGTCCAGAGTTCTTAAGCACACTCTTCTTTCTGCTTTGGACCTTGACTTTAACCGCTCAGTCTCAAGTTTTCACTTGACACTTTCACGCCACAAGCACATGGTTAGGGACAGCTTGATTTAGCCGCTTAGGCCAGGATTTTATTCCCTTAGGCCCTCCTATCCACTGATGCTCAAAGCCTTGGGATCCTTTTTATTACCCTTGCCTTTTGATTTTAAGGGCTATTGGCTTTTTTTTTTTGCTGCTTTTTCTTGCTTCAAGAATCATTTTTATGATTTTTCAGATCATCAGTAACATGTCTCATGTTCACCATTCTTTCAAGAGCCAACATATTTAACAGTCTTAAACAACAAATTCAAAAGACATATGCACTGTTCAAGCATTCATTCAGAAGACAGAAAGTATTGCCACCACATGCAACTAATTAGAATTTCTCTTATTAAAACTCAAAATTTTATTGCTTCTTATTCAAAAGATCTACTATTTTATTCATGTTTGCTGATGATGAGAGAAATAAACTATGGCTTAATTGGAGATAAAATCAAAATAGATACTAATTACTACTATATGACTCCTAAGGTGAACTTCTATACGACACTATCACAGAGTTAAAGTGGGAATTGGAATTTAACAACCTTTATTCTGGGGGAACAGGGGTTCCTCTGATCCTTGGGGTGGTCGGTCCTGCAAGAGATAACTTCTGGCGCTTCAAGTCCCTTAAGTCACGCCCTTGCTCTTCTTGTTCTTTAAACATATAGGTGAGAATTTGACTGTGTTCCTTCTGTTCTTTTATGATTTGTTCCATAGCTTCCCGTATCTTGGTAACAGACGTCTCAAGATACTCCCAATATTCAGATTGAGGGATTTCTGGGAGGAATTCCTGCGTTTTCTTCTTGATGGGATCATCCTATGCTTGTTGTTTCTCCATTGATGCCTTGGTGATTGGCTTCTCAACTGAGATGTACTCAGTTATTCCCATCCTTACTCCAGCATCCTTGCAGAGCAGCGATATCACACTTGGATAAGCCAACCTGGCTTCTTTAGAATTTTTGTTAGCAATTTTGTAGAGTTCGGTTGAGATCAGCTGATGAACTTCCACTTCTTTTCCCATCATGATGCAATGGATCATCACTGCTCTTTTAACTGTGACTTCAGAACGGTTGCTGGTAGGCAACAGAGAATGCCCAATGAAGTCCAGCCATCCTCTGGCGACTGGTTTGAGATCCTCTCTCTTGAGTTGATTTGGGACACCGTTTGTGTTGGTGGTCCACCTGGCTCCAAGGATACATATGTCCTCTAGAATCTTAGCCAGGCCCTTGTCTGTTCTCATCATTCTCCTGTTGAAGGAGTCTGGATCATCTTTCAGCTGAGGTAGCTTTAAAATCTCTCTGATCTTGTCAGGGGTGGTATGAACAATCTTTCCTCTGACCATGGTCCGATATTCATAGAAAGCAGTTCCAGATAGTTTTTGCTTGTCAGTCTGCCACATATTAGCATAAAACTCCTGGATCATATTCCTGCCCACTTTCGTTTCAGGATTAGCTAGGACTTTCCAGTTCCTGATTCGAATTTGCTCCTGGATCTCCGGATATTCATCTTCCTTCAGATTGAATCTAACTTCCGGGATCACTGATCTCAGACCCATTATTTTATTATAATGGTCTGAATGTTCTTTAGATAAGAACTTCCCTTGATTCCAAAGTGGTTTTGGAACGCTCTCTTTCTTGCCTCTTGGAGTGGGTTGTTTTCCTTTGGGAGCCATGATCTTAGTGATCGCGGATAAACACACCAAACTTAGAGGTTTGCTTGTCCTCAAGCAAAAGAAAAGAAGGGAGAGGGAGAGAAGGAGAGCTAGGTGCACTTGTTGATGGGAGGGGAGGGAGGCCGAACTCAAATTTATAGGGAGGGAGGGGGGTTTTCGAAAAAAAAGATAAAGATATGATAAAAAGATTTATTTGGAAAAGATAAGATAGAAGATATAGTTTAAAATTGAGAGGATATGAAAGATTTTTCTAAAAAAGATAGATTTATATTTTGAAAAAGATAAAGTGGAGGTTTTGAAAAAGATATTGATGAGTTGAAAAGATAGATTTGTAAAAAATTTTGAAAAGAGTTGGATTGAATTTGCAAAGATGCCTGGTGCTTATGGATTAAAATACATTTGATATTTTTAGTGGTAGGGTTTTTAGAAATTATGGAATTTAGAAATCAGGGTTTTTAACATGTTTATGTAAGAAATCAAGAATTGAAGTAAGAAAATCAAGATTTAGAATGAAAAAAATTTGAATAAAAATGAGTTTTGTCTCCTCCCTGCCATCCTGGCGTTTGAATGCCCAAACACTGCCTGTTTTGGGCGTTCAGCGCCCAATTGCTGCTCTCCTGGGCGTTCAACGCCCAGCTGCTGCCATTACTGGCGTTCAACGCCCAGTGGGTGCCCATTTCTGGCGTTGAACGCCCAGATTGCTACCATTACTGGCGTTCAATGCCCAGTGGATGCCCATTTTGGGCGTTGAACGCCCAAAATACACTTTTACTGACGTTTTCTTGCCAGTGAGCTTCTTTTTCTCTGTTTTGTGTGCCGAGGTCTTCTGTAAATGATTCCTCACCTTAGTGTCAGTGAACTTTATATAAACAAATAAAAATAGGGCAAAATGCTTAGAGGATTGTTGCCCCATGGCTGGGTTGCCTCCCAGCAAGGGGTTCTTTATTGTCTTTAGCTGGACCTTGCTGAGCTTTTAATCTAGCTTCAGCCTTGAGCATTCTTGCTCAATGTTGCCTTCAAGATAATGCTTGATTCTCTGTCCATTGACAATGAACTTCTTATCAGAATCAATATCTTGAAGCTCCACATAACCATATGGTGATACACTTGTAATCACGTATGGTCCCCTCCACCGGAATTTCAGTTTCCCGGGGAATAGCCTGAGTCTAGAGTTAAACAACAGAACCTTCTGTCCTGGTTCAAAGATTCTAGATGACAGCTTTTTGTCATGCCACTTTTTTTATTTTTCTTTATAAAGCTTGGCATTTTCGAAAGCTGTGAATCTGAATTCCTCTAGCTCATTTCGCTGGAGCAATAGTTTTTCTCCTGCTAATTTGGCATCAAAGTTTAGGAATCTGGTTGCCCAGTAGGCCTTATGTTCCAGTTCCACGGGCAGGTGACATGCCTTACCATACACAAGTTGGTATGGAGAGGTCCCTATAGGGACCTTGAATGCTGTCCTGTAAGCCCACAGAGCATCATCCAAGCTCCGTGCCCAATCCTTTCTACGGGTATTTACTGTCTGTTCCAAGATTCTCTTCAATTCTCTGTTAGAGACTTCAGCTTGCCCATTAGTTTGTGGATGATATGGGGTAGCTACCTTGTGGCGAATTCCATACCGAACCATGGCAGAGTAAAGCTGTTTATTGCAGAAGTGAGTGCCCCCATCACTGATTAGTACTCTAGGGACACCAAACCTGCTAAAGATATGTTTTTGGAGGAATTTCAGCACTGTTTTAGTATCATTGGTGGGTGTGGCAATGGCCTCAACCCATTTTGATACATAGTCAACTGCTACCAGAATATAAGTGTTTGAGTATGATGGTGGGAAAGGTCCCATGAAGTCAATTCCCCATACGTCAAACAACTCAATTTCCAAGATTCTTTGTTGAGGCATGGCGTAACAATGAGGCAGATTACCAGTTCTTTGGCAACTGTCACAGTTACGTACAAACTCTCGGGAATCTTTATAGAGTGTGGGCCAATAGAAGCCACATTGGAGGACCTTGGTGGCTGTTCGCTCACCTCCGAAATGGCCTCCATATTGTGATCCATGGCAATGCCATAGGATCCTCTGTGCTTCTTCTCTAGGCACACACCTACGGATTATTCCGTCTGCACATCTCTTAAAGAGATAGGGTTCATCCCACAAGTAGTACTTTGCATCAGTAATTAATTTCTTCTTTTGTATCCTGTTGTACTCCTTGGGTATGAACCTTGCAGCTTTATAGTTTGCAATATCGGCAAACCATGGTGTTTCTAGAATGGCAAATATATGCTCATCCGGAAAAGTCTCAGAGATCTCAAGAGAGGGGAGGGGCGTCCCTTCTACTGGCTCTATCCGGGACAGATGATCAGCCACTTGGTTCTCTGTCTCTTTTCTGTCTCTTATTTTTATATCAAACTCTTGCAGAAGCAACACCCATCTGATGAGCCTAGGTTTTGAATCCTGCTTTGTGAATAGATATTTAAGAGCAGCATGATCAGTATACACAATCACTTTTGATCCTACTAAGTATGATCCGAACTTATCAACGGCGTAAACCACTGCAAGTAATTCTTTTTCTGTGGTTGTGTAATTTTTTTGGGCATCATTTAAAACGCGACTAGCATAATAAATGACATGTAGAAGCTTGTCATGCCTCTATCCCAATACTGCACCAATGGCGTGATCACTGGCATCACACATTAGCTCAAATGGTAACGTCCAGTCTGGTGCAGAAATGACTGGTGCTGTGACCAGCTTAGCTTTCAGCGTTTCAAACGCCTGCAGGCACTCTGTATCAAACACAAATGGCGTGTCAACAGCTAGCAGATTGCTTAGAGGTTTTGTGATTTTTGAAAAATCCTTTATAAACCTCCTATAAAATCCTGCATGCCCCAGAAAGCTTCTGATTGCCTTAACATTGGCAGGTGGTGGTAATTTTTCAATTACCTCTATTTTTGCTTGATCCACCTCTATTCCCTTGTTTGAGATTTTATGCCCAAGAACAATTCCTTCAGTCACCATGAAGTGACACTTTTCCCAGTTTAAAACTAGGTTGGTCTCTTGGCATCTTTTCAGAACAAGTTTCAGGTGATCAAGACAGGAGCTGAATGAGTCTCCATATACTGAGAAGTCATCCATGAAGACTTCCAGAAATTTTTCCACCATATCAGAGAAAATAGAGAGCATGCATCTCTGGAAGGTTGCAGGCGCATTACATAGCCCAAATGGCATCCTTCTATAAGCAAACACTCCAGATGGACATGTTAATGCTGTTTTCTCTTGATCCTGGGGATCTATTGCAATCTGGTTGTAGCCTGAGTAGCCATCCAAAAAGCAGTAATAATCATGACCTGCTAGTCTTTCTAGCATCTGGTCTATGAATGGTAAAGGAAAATGATCCTTTCTGGTGGCTGTATTGAGCCTTCTGTAGTCAATACACATGCGCCACCCTGTAACTGTTCTTGTAGGAACCAATTCATTTTTTTCATTATGAATCACAGTCATGCCTCCCTTTTTTGGGACGACTTGGACAGGGCTCACCCAAGGGCTATCAGAAATAGGATAAATGATCCCAGCCTCTAGTAATTTGGTGACCTCTTTCTGCACCACTTCTTTCATGGCTGGATTTAGCCGCCTTTGTGGTTGAACCACTGGTTTGGCATTATCCTCCAATATGATTTTGTGCATGCATCTAGCTGGGCTTATGCCCTTAAGGTCACCTATGGACCACCCAAGAGCTGTCTTGTGTGTCCTTAGCACTTGAATAAGTGCCTCCTCTTCCTGTGAATTTAAAGCAGAGCTTATGATCACTGGAAAAGTGTCACCTTCTCCCAGAAACCCATATTTTAAGGATGGTGGTAATGGCTTGAGCTCGGGTTTCGGAGGTTTTTCCTCTTCGTGATGAAATTTCAGAGGCTCTTTCTTGTCCTCTGAATCCTCTAAATCAAGCTGAACATCTTTAAAGATGTTTTCCAACTCTGATTCAAGACTCTCAGCCATGTTGATCTTTTCTACCAAAGAGTCAATGAGATCAACTTTCATGCAGTCTTTTGATGTGTCCGGATGCTGCATAGCTTTGACAGTGTTCAACTTGAATTCATCATCATTGACTCTCAGGGTTATTTCACCCTGTTGGACGTCAATGAGGGATCGTCCAGTTGCTAGGAAGGGTCTTCCTAGAATGAGAGTAGCACTCTTGTGCTCCTCCATTTCCAGCACAACAAAGTCAGTGGGAAAGGCGAATGGCCCAACTCTGATAATCATGTCTTCAATCACGCCTGATGGGTATTTAGTGGAACCATCAGCAAGTTGGAGACATATCCAGGTTGGTTTAACTTCTTCAGTTAAGCCAAGCTTTCTGATAGTGGATGCAGGTATTAGGTTGATGCTTGCCCCAAGATCGCATAAAGCTGTCTTGGTGCAATTACCTTCTAATATGCATGGTATCAGAAAACTCCCAGGGTCTTTAAGATTTTCAGGAAAGTTCTTCAGAATGACTGCACTGCATTCTTCAGTGAGGAGAACTCTTTCTGTTTCTCTCCAATCCTTTTTATGACTCAAGATCTCTTTCATGAACTTGGCATAAGAAGGTATTTGCTCAAGTGCTTCTGCAAAAAGAATCTTTATTTCAAGAGTCCTGAGATAATCTGCAAAGCGAGCAAATTGCTTATCCTGCTCCTCTTTTCAGAGTTTTTGAGGATAAGGTATCTTGGCTTTATATTCTTCAACCTTAGTTGCTGTAGATTTACTGCCTACAGAAGTAGTTGAAGAAGCCTTTTTAGAGGGGTTGTTATCAGCATTTGTGTGTGTCTGATCCCTCACTGGCAATTGAGTGCCAGAGTTAGAAGCTGGAGTGAAACTGGACGCCAGCTCCTTGTCTGCTCCTGGCGTTTGAACGCCAGAATTGTGCCCATTTTGGGCGTTCAGCGCCAGATCTTGCCCATTTTGGGCGTTCAGCGCCAGATCCTTGCCCATTTCTGGCGTTGAACGCCAGTCCTGCCTTATTTCTGGCGTTGAACGCCAGTCCTGAGCATGGTCTGGGCGTTCAGCGCCAGCCTTCCACCAATTTTATGGCGTTTTAGTTCCAGAATTACTTTTCCCTGGGCTCTTACTGTCCTCAGGTGAATTTTGGGTGGTTCGCTCATTTCTTAGCTTTTTGCTGCCTTGAGGTGGGGTATTTAATGTTTTCCCACTTCTTAGTTGAACTGCTTGGCATTCTTCTGCTATTTGCCTTGACAGCTGCTGCTTTGTTTGCTTAAACTGTTCGTCCATATGTATATTAGCCATCCTTGTCTCTTGTAGTCTATCTTTGAATTCGGCTAACTGCTTTGTTAGGAAGTCCAACTGCTGATTGAATTCAGCAGCTTGTTTTATAGGACTGAGTTCAGCAGTTGCTGTCTTAACCTCTTCTTTCATGGAAGGGTCACTGCTTAGGTACAGATGCTGATTCTTGGCAACTGTATCAATGAGCTCTTGAGCCTCTTCAATTGTCTTTCTCATGTGGATAGATCCACCAGCTGAGTAATCAAGAGACATCTGAGCTCCTTCTGCAAGCCCATAATAGAAGATGTCTAACTGAACCCACTCTGAAAACATTTCAGAGGGGCATTTTCGTAGCATCTCTCTGTATCTCTCCCAGGCATCATAAAGAGATTCATTATCTCCTTGTTTAAAGCCTTGGATGTCCAGCCTTAGCTGTGTCATCCGTTTTGGGGGAAAGTATTGATTCAGGAATTTTTCTGTCAGCTGTTTCCAGGTCCTTATGCTGGCCTTAGGTTGGTTATTTAACCACCTCTTAGCTTGATCTTTTACAGCAAATGGAAACAGTAACAGTCTGTAGACATCCTGATCTATTTCTTTATCATGTACTGTGTCAGCAATCTGTAGAAACTGTGCCAGAAACTCTGTAGGTTCTTCCTGTGGAAGACCGGAATACTGGCAATTTTGCTGCACCATGATAATGAGCTGAGGATTCAACTCAAAGCTACTGACTCCAATGGAGGGTATGCAGATGCTACTCCCATATGAAGCAGTAGAGGGGTTAGAATATGACCCCAGAGTCCTCCTGGACTGTTCATTTCCGCTTAGGTCCATGATGGTGAAAGGGAGATGATGTAAAATAGAGAAAATATTTTTATTTATTTATTTAAATTTTTTTTTGAAAATAAGATAAAGATAAATAAAAATGGGTGAAGATTTTTGAAAAATTGAGGAGAGAGAAAGTGGTTAGGAAGTTTTGAAAATGATATGATGATTTTTGAAAAAGGTTTTAAATTTTGGAATAAAAATCTGAATTTTAGAAATAGATTTCGAAAAAGATGCTTTAAAATAGAGAGAAAAGATATTTTTGAATTTTAAGAAGAGAGAGAAAAACAATAAGATAGCACAAGATTTAAAATTTTTAGATCTAATGCTCCTTGTTTTCGAAAATTTTTGGAGGAAAAACACCAAGGAACACCAAACTTAAAAATTTTAAGATCAAGACACAAGGAAAACTCAAGAACACTTTGAAGATTCACAAAAACACAAAAACACAAAGGAAGAACACCAAACTTAAAATTTTTAGAAAACCAGAATAAATTTTCGAAAATTTTAAGAAAAATCAACAAGAAAACACCAAACTTAAAGTTTGGCACAGGATTTAATAGAAAAATTATTTTTGAAAAAGGTTTTAAAAAGAAAATAAGGATTCTAAAATTTTAACACGACACTAATACGAGACTCTAAACAAAAAAAGGGAAATTTTTCCTAATCTAAGCAACAAAATAAACCGTTAGTTGTCCAAACATGAACAATCCCCGGCAACGGCGCCAAAAACTTGGTGCACAAATTTTGAATCACACTTTTCACAACTCGTACCACTAACCAGCAAGTGCACTGGGTCGTCCAAGTAATACCTTACGTGAGTAAGGGTCGAATCCCACGGAGAATGTTGGTTTGAAGCAAGCTATGGTTATCTTGCAATTCTTAGTCAGGAAGTCAATTATATTTATCAAGTGAATTGCGAGTAAACAAGAGAGCATGGATTAAAGGTTACTTGTTGTGCAGTAATGGAGAATATGTTAGAGTTTTGGAGATGCTTTGTCTTCTGAATCTCTGCTTTCCTCTGTCTTCTAATTCACGCACGCACGTCCTCCTATGGCAAGCTGTATGTAGGGGATCACCATCGTCAATGGCTACATCCCATCCTCTCAGTGAAAAATATGCTCACATGCTCTGTCACAGCACGGCTAATCATCTGTCGGTTCTCGATCATACTGGAATAGGATTCTTCATCCTTTTGCGTCTGTCACTAACGCCCAGCACTCGCGAGTTTGAAGCTCGTCACAGTCATTCGATCATTGAATCCTACTCGGAATACCACAGACAAGGTTTAGACTTTCCGGATTCTCATGAATGCCGCCGTCAGTTCTAGCTTATACCACGGAGATTCTGATTAAGGAATCTAAGAGATACTCATTCAATTGGATATAGAACAGAGGTGGTTGTCAGGCACACGTTCATGGTTTGAGGAAGGTGATGAATGTCACGGATCATCACCTTCATCACAGTTAAGCGCGAATGAACATCTTAGATTGGAACAAGCGTGTTTGAATGGAAAACAGAAATACTTGCATTACTTCATCGAGACACAGCAGAGCTCCTCATCCCCAACAATGGAGTTTAGAGACTCATTCCGTCAAAGAGTACAAAGTTCAGATCTAAAAATGTCATGAGATACAAAATAAGTCTCTAAAAGTTGTTTAAATACTAAACTAGTAGCCTAGGTTTACAAAAAGTGAGTAGACTATGACAGATGGTGCAGAGATCCACTTCTGGGGCCCACTTGATGTGTGCTGGGGCTGAGACTTAAGCAATTCACGTGCATAAGGCCATTTTGGGCGTTCAACGCCAGGTTTGGATCCATTTCTGGCGTTGAACTCCAACTTTTAATCCTTTTCTGGCGCTGGACGCCAGAATTGGGCAGAGAACTGGCGTTGAATGCCAGTTTATGTCGTCTATCCTTGAGCAAAGTATGGACTATTATATATTGCTGGAAAGCCCTGGATGTCTACTTTCCAACGCAATTGGAAGCATGCCATTTCGAGTTCTTTAGCTCTAGAAAATCCACTTTGAGTGCAGGGAGGTCAGAATCCAACAGCATCAGCAGTCCTTTTTCAGCCTGAATCAGATTTTTGCTCAGCTCCCTCAATTTCGGCCAAAAAAATACCTAAAATTACAGAAAAACACACAACTCATAGTAAAGTCCAGAAATATGAATTTTTCCTAAAAACTAATGAAAATAAACTAAAAACTAACTAAAACATACTAAAAACTATATGAAATTAACCCCAAAAAGCGTATAAAATATCCGCTCATCACATGTATACACAAAGTAATGGACATAAAGAATCAAACAAATCAAAGATTACACTCATAAGAAGAGAATAATGCACACAAGAATGAAAATAAGTGGTTATGTATGATGTAAACACACAATTAGGCTCAAAACTCACATGCTTGTGTTCTTAACTGAAAACATAATCCACAAAGTGTATAAATTAAGCAAGTTCTAAAAAATTTTTTTCAACCAATTGAAGTGGTGCTCTAGAAATAGAATTCTTGGAAATTTTCATTATATTGCTAAGCTTATTCTAGTGCAAGGTTGTGATTTAGAAAATTTTAAAAATTTTCCTAGTTTGCCCCCTTTTCAATCAAAACATAATTCTTATACCGAAAAGGATAAACTAGGTTTTGACAATCCAAAATATTTTTCTAATCACAATCAAAAGCCAAAATGCAACATATATACATATATACTAAAGGTGTGCAACAACCAAAATAAGGGTATCCACAATGACAAATATGTATAGTAATCCCAAAAAGATCTCAAAGATAAAGTGCAAGGATAAAATGCGAAATAAAATAAAGTAGCAGAAACTAGAGGATAAATGTCTAAAAATTCACCACATAAATGCTATTCACCAGTCACGAACGGTGACCTCCCCACACTTTAGGATGAAGCATCGTCCTCGATGCTACTGCTAAAGCTCGGGATGTGAGTCAACAATCACGTCGGGCTGTGGCTCAGGCTCAGGCTGTGGCTGTGGCTGTGGTACTGGCTCAGGCTGTGACTCCTCAGGAGGCTGCTGAACCTCTGTGGCGGCATGTGTCTCTGGTGGTGCCTCCTGCTGAGTCGGCTCATCTACATGCTCCTCCTCCTGATCTTGCTCGTCGGAGACTGGAGAGTCTGGGAGTGGAGGTAGCTCGATGCCCTGTGAGACAAACAGCTGATCTATGCGGTCGAGACGTCGCATGATACGACGCTCGCTGCGCTCCATGAAGTGAAACAGGCATTGCACCAATAGGTAAGTCGGCTCAGGTGCAGGTGGTGGTGGCAAGGATGCTGCGGCTGAAGTAGAGGGGGGTCCTGCTGCTGCTGCTGATGATGAGGGCTGAGCTGCATCCTCTACTACTCTGGCTCGAGAACGATGTCTGGGTGGAGGCTTCTCGTACCCACCCACCCCATGGAATAGTAACCTCCTTGTCGTCCTCATCTGGGGGTGGTGGTGTCACATCATCGTTCTCCCACGGGACATCAGCTAGCTCAATCATGCTGGTGACCAGTGTAGGGAATGGCAAGAGGCCACGGATATGCGCGCGCCATATACTCTGCCTGATCAGCCGGGGGAAGTCTACCTCTTTTTCCTCCATCACACAACCAATCAGAACTAGCATATCCATCGGAATCTCTGAGAAGTGAGTGGTGGGCAAGACGTAATGGGCAAATATATGCTGTCAAGTCTTAGCCTCTCTCGACAGATAAGTGAAATGCATCCCCTTGGGCTTCTTGTTCCCAGAATCCATCACCCAAGGGGCATCAGGTGTGGCAATCACGCGCTTAAGCGCCTCATAATCAAAAGTCATGCAGTGGATGGCTACCTCTGCTTGCTCATAGGCACATGTGTCCTCAGTGTGAGGTCGGCAAAGCAATGCCTCCCTAATAGCAGCCTCGGTGATCAGAATCTCTCTACCCCGCACTGGACTGAATTAAGAGTGGCACGGAAGAAGTTGCAATAGAACTCCCTCACCCATGAAGTGTTTATCCTCCCCAAGTCTCTCTCAACAAAGTCCAAGCCCAACTCCAGGATACGGCTGTTTATGGTGCGTCTCACATCATTGGGAAGGACCAGCTTCTTCTCGATGTTCAGGTTCGTCTTCCAGAATTTAGGGAAGCGAAGCTCATAGTAGAGGTTAGGGAATTTGATTGGGTCAGTGGATGGGAGCAGTTGATTCTCTTTGTCCACTTCATTCAGCGGATTCTTAGCATAATTAGCATAAGGTGATGGGGTAGAGGCTTTAGAGCGCTTTCTCTTCTTAGAAGTAGTGGCTATAGCTTTTTCCTTGTCTGACATCCTAAAAAACAGATGTGATATGATATAAGCAATTAGCCAAATAGATATAAAGCACTCAAAGTAAAACACATTCATGAAGTGAGTGAAGGAAATAGAATTCTTGGAATGCAAGTAACAGAATTCAAAATTCAAACCAAGTCACAAACCCAGAATTTAAATCACAATTGCACATTACTTGTTCATTGAGCCTAAGAAATGCCATATTCAAAAGAATGATTAAAAAGGATTAAATTTAAAACAAAAGGAAGGAATCAGTTGGTTAATCAAGTTAGAGTTAGAAATTAGTTCAAAAATCAGTGATATGACAATTATTAGCTCAATTAAAAGAAGTGTACAAAGTATGGGTGCAAGCACACTCACAACCATGAATTACATATAGTCATTGATGATGAAATACAATATTGCCAAAAAGTAACTAATTGTGAAAACAAGTCATCAATCAATTGTGAAGATCACCAGAATTGTATGAATTAGTGTTGGTAAAATCAGAACATTGAGGAACAAGGAAATCAAGAAACATTCAACACCAATTCCAAAGAGGCATAAAATCTCAAAAGAGTTTCAAGTTATGGTCAATCGAGAAGCTTTCTTAACTATGCAATGCATATAAGCAAATTAGCATTGTAAGCAAGCAAAGAGTACTATAAGCATGAACAAAACCTGTGAACATGGTCTTGAGGAGTTTCCAAAACCATTTAGAAAACAAAATTCTATTGACACAAAAATCGTCAAATAGAAGCTTGTTGCATCAATTAAACAATGTTAATTTATGAGATATGGTTAGGAAAAATCCGGCAGCATTTCAGCAGTAAATTGGCCATTTCCCAAGTTCAAACAATCAGACCAATTTCCATATGAATGCATTACAATCAAAGGCAAAAGCCAGATGTGAATTCATATGAAATAGGCATGTAAGCCAATAGGCAGCAACAAACAGCAATAAGCAATTTAGACCAAATCAGCCAGCAATAAATACCATTCTTCCTTTGAACAATGAACAGAAATAATGGCTTAAAATACAGCACTACATATTCCCAATGAACAGAGATAATGGATTCAGGCAGCATGCTATTCGTTGAATTCAAATTGCAAATAGCATTCCAAGGCAATAATCATTCCACTTGCAAGCAGTATTAATTCAAACAATTAAGCCTGATTGGGTCCAACAATGAAGTGCAAATTCAATCAGGAATTCAGCTAACAACATCAGCAAAAGCAAATAACCAGGAAGCAATATTTTTTTATTGGACAAATAACAGAAAATAATGGCCTGAAATCATAGCACCAAAACAGCACAAGGAACAACAGTAATTGCTTCAGTCAGCGTTCCTTTCATAGAATTCAATAATCAATCACAAATAGGCAGCATCAACAGATCAAATGAGCACAGAGCAAGTCAATGAAACAAAATAATTCCAAACAGCAGCATAAATTCAAACAAGCCTAAATCCACTACTCAGCCCAGATTCTCTAACCACCTAATTAAACTAATCTAACTAAACTAATTAACAAAACTAACGCAAAACAGTAAATGGAACAAAAAAGGGGAAGGCAGAGACTTGGGAAGCAGAAACTGAACAGAGCAGATGGGTGATGGAGAGAGGAAGAAATGTGACCGGATGAGGGTTGGTGGTCATGGTGGGAGCTTACCGGCGACAATGAAGTCGCGGCTGTCGTTGGCGGTGGAGCATGGGCGAGAATGGGTGAGACAGAGAGGAGAAAATGGAATGAGAAAGAGAGGGTGATGAAGAAGGAGCGAGGGGAGAAGAGAGGGGGTTGTGGCGGCGGTGACGGTTGCGGGATGCTCGCCGGCGCGATGGTTACAGAGCCGGTTATGGGGGAAGAAAAGAAGAAATGGAACGTTGGAGAAGAGGGGAGGTTTGAGGCACGACTGCGCTAGGGCTTTCACGTCCCTAGTTAAATGAGATTTTTGAATCCACGCGTGCGCGCACCGTGCGCACAGAAGCACCATCCACGCTTGTGCGTAGATAAGTGAATTGAGAATGGGCGCAGATGCGTACGGTGCGCATCCGCGCAGGTGAGCTGGGCCAGAGGCACAAAAGGGGCCCAGAGTTGGCATAACTCTTGGATCTTTTGGCCTGGTTGATGCAAAAATGCATTGACGCGCGCGCACTGTGCGCTTGCGCGTGGATGGGTTGACTGACGATAGGGCGCGGAGGCGCCAGGTACACCTATGCGCGGTTAGGGCAACGCAGAAAGGGCGCGGACACGTACAGCATGCGTCCGTGAGGGTTTAGGCACAGAGATGGCCCTAGAGTGGAACAACTCTCTGGTCCTTGGCCCAGAAAACTTAGATGCACGGCCTGAGCGCGCGCGCACTCTGTGCTTGCGCGTGGCTGGCTTTTTTTTTTTTAAGAGCACCAAGAAGACCTCTAAATCTCCCCAACCTTCTCTAGGACTCTAGAACTAGCTAAGATGCAAAATCAAACATATTTTTGAATTTTTGAGGATTTTTCAAATAATTTGAGAAAACTTGTAATCCAAGCAAAAACTCAAATTCAAAGAATCATCCCTAATCAAAGCATAGAATGTATAAACAAATTTGCAAGCAAGACAAAATGTACTACAAAGGAAAGAACTATATACAATGGAACCCAATTCATTCATTTATTATATCTACAAGGGAATGGAAAGAGTTTACCGTGGTGGGTGTCTCCCACCAAGCACTTTTGGTTTAAGTCCTTAAGTTGGACAATTGAAAGGTTCCTTGTCAAGGTGGTTTATGCCGGTATTCATCCTTGAACCTCCAAGAGTGCTTGTCCTTTAATTGGTTGTCCGAAGTTCCAACTGTTTTCACCAAGCTTTGGTGAGGTTCTCTCCAAGATATGAGCTTCCAAAATTGGTTTCCATGGTGTGATGTAGGATCCCATATCTTATCTTCGTACCCATCTTCTAGTTGATCGCCTTGATTCTGTCCAGGTGACAAGAAAACAGAATTCTCATGGAAGCACCAAATTATCCTCCTAGACCCATTTAATTGAGCACTACACCAATCCAAGCTCTTTAAATTTGAGCTTCTAACCTTAATGAGTCTAGATTTAGAATGCCAATCACTAAACATCCTCCTTTTTCGCTTAATTCCACAAAGCGCCCTAAGTTGGCAATTGGTGCACGAATTGTGAATCACACTTTTTACACTCGTACCACTAACCAGCAAGTGCACTGGGTCGTCCAAGTAATACCTTACGTGAGTAAGGGTCGAATCCCACGGAGATTGTTGGTTTGAAGCAATCTATGGTTACCTTGCAATTCTTAGTCAGGAAGTCAATTATATTTATCAGTTGAGTTGCGAATAAACAAGAGAGCATCGATTAAAGGTTACTTGTTATGCAGTAATGGATAATATGTTGGAGTTTTGGAGATGCTTTGTCTTCAGTATCTCTGCTTTCTTCTGTCCTCTAATTCATGCACGCACGTCCTCTTATGGCAAGCTGTGTGTAGGTGGATCACCGTTGTCAATGGCTACCATCCATCCTTCCAGTGAAAAGGGTCCAGGTGCGCTGTCACCGCACGGCTAATCATCTGCAGGTTCTCAGTCATACCGGAATAGGATTTACTATCCTTTTGCGTCTGTCACTATGCTTAGCACTCGCGAGTTTGAAGTTCGTCACAGCCATCCAATCCCAGAATCCTACTCAGAATACCACAGACAAGGTTTAGACTTTCCGGATTCTCATGAATGCCGCCATCAATCTAGCTTATACCACGGAGATTCTGATTAGGGAATCTAAGAGATATTCATTCAATCTGATGTAGAATGGAAGTGATTGTCAGACACACGTTTATGGATTGAGGAAGGTGATGAGTGTCACTGATCATCACCTTCTCCATAGTTAGGCGCGAATGGATATCTTAGATAGGAACACGCATGTTTGAATGGAAAACAGAAATACTTGCATTAATTCATCGAGACACAGCAGAGCTCCTCACCCCCCAACAATGGAGTTTAGAGACTCATGCCGTCAAAGAGTATAAAGTTTTTATCTAAACAATGTCATGAGATGCAAAAAAAATCTCTAAAAGTTGTTTAAATACTAAACTAGTAACCTAGGTTTACAGAAAATGAGTAAACTATAATAGATAGTGCAGAAATCCACTTCTGGGCCCACTTGGTGTGTGCTGGGGCTGAGACTAAAGCTTCTCATGTGCTTGGGGCTGTTTTGGGCGTTCAACGTCAGCTTTGGATCCTTTTCTGGCGTTGAACTCCAACTTGCAACTTGTTTCTGGCGCTGGACGCCAGAATTGGGCAGAGAGCTGGCGTTGAACGCCAGTTTACATCATCTATTTTTGAGCAAAGTATGGACTATTATATATTGCTGGAAAGCCCTGGATGTCTACTTTCCAAAGCACGCCATTTGGAGTTCTGTAGCTCCAGAAAATCCATTTCGAGTGCAGGGAGGTCAGAATCCAACAGCATTAGCAGTCCTTTTTCAGCCTGAATCAGATTTTTGCTCAGCTCCTTCAATTTCAGCCAGAAAATACCTGAAATTACAGAAAAACACACAAACTCATAGTAGAGTCTAGAAATGTAGATTTTTCCTAGAAACTAATGAAAATAAACTAAAAACCAACTAAAACATACTAAAATCTATATGAAATTAACCCCAAAAAGCGTATAAAATATCCGCTCATCACAACACCAAACTTAAACTGTTGCTTGTCCTCAAGCAACTAGACAAATAGAATAGAAGACTAATAAGTCAAGAAGCAATAATATCTCAGAGTTTTTGAGTGAAGTTCACTTTATCCATTGAAGCTCAGAGTGATTGGCATCTATAGGAACTTAGAATTCAGATAGTGTTATTGATTCTCCTATTTCAGTATGATGATTCTTGAACACAGCTACTTTATGAGTCTTAGCCGTGGCCCTAAGCACTTTGTTTTCCAGTATTACCACCGGATATATAAATGCCACAGACACATAATTGGGTGAACCCTTTTAGATTGTGACTCAGCTTTGCTAAAGTCCCCAATTAGAGGTGCCCAGGGTTCTTAAGCACACTCTTCTTTTTGCTTTGGACCTTGACTTTAACCGCTCAGTCTCAAGTTTTCACTTGACACCTTCACGCCACAAGCACATGGCTAGGGACAGCTTGGTTTAGCCGCTTAGGCCAGGATTTTATTCCTTTAGGCCCTCCTATCCACTGATGCTCAAAGCCTTGGGATCCTTTCTATTACCCTTGCCTTTTGGTTTTAAGAGCTTTGGCTTTTTCTGCTTGCTTTCTCTTTCTCTCTCTTTTTTTTCTGCAAGCTTTGTTCTTTGCTGCTTTTTCTTGCTTCAAGAATCATTTTTATGATTTTTCAGATTATCAATAACATGTCTCATGTTCATCATTTTTTCAAGAGCCAACATATTTAACAGTCTTAAACAACAAATTCAAAAGACATATGCACTGTTCAAGCATTCATTCAGAAGACAGAAAGCATTGCCACCACATGTTACTAATTAGAATTTTTCTTATTAAAAACTAGAAATTTTATTGCCACTTATTCAAAAGATCTACTATTTTATTCATGTTTGCTGATAATGAGAAAAACAGACTATAACTTAATTGGAGGTAAAATCAAAATAGACACTAATTACTACTATATGACTCCTAAGGTAAACTCTTATAACGACAACTATCACAGAGTTAAAGCAGAAATTGAAATTTAACAACCTTTGTTCTGGGAAGTGGATGTTCCTCGGATCTGTGGGGTGCTTGGTCCTTCAAGAGATAACTTCTGGCGCTTCAATTCCCTCAAGTCACGCCCTTGCTTTTCCTGTTCTTTAATCAAATAGCAAAGAATTTGACTTTGTTCCTTCTGTTCCTTTATTATTTGTTCCATAGCTTCTTGCATCTTGGTAACTGATGTTTCAAGATACTCCCAATATTCAGATTGAGGGATTTCTGGGAGAAATTCCTGTGTTTTCTTCTTGATGGGGTCATCCTGTGCTTGTTGTTTTTCCATTGATGCTTTGGTGATTGGTTTCTCAATTGAGATATACTCAGTTATTCCCATCCTTACTCCAGCGTCCATGCAGAGTAGAGAAATCAAGCTTGGGTAAGCCAACTTGGCCTCTTTAGAATTTTTATTTGCAATTTTGTAGAATTCAGTTGAAATCAGTTGATGAACTTCCACTACTTTTCCCATCATGATGCAATGGATCATCACTGCTCTTTTAACAGTGACTTCAGAACGGTTGCTGGTGGGCAGCAGAGAATGCCCAATGAAGTCCAGCCATCCTCTGGTGACTGGTTTGAGATCTTCTCTTTTGATTTGATTTGGGACACCCTTCGTTCTGGTGGTCTACCTGGCTCCAGGGATACATATATCCTCTAGAATCTTATCCAGGCCCTTGTCTGTTCTCATCATTTTCCTGTTAAAAGAGTCTGGATCATCTTTTAGCTGAGGTAGCTTTAAGATCTCCCTGATCTTGTCAGGGTTGGTATGAACAATCTTTCCTCTGACCACGGTCCGATATTCATAGAAAGCAGTTCCAGATAGTTTTTGCTTGTCTGTCTGCCACATGTTAGCATAGAACTCCTGGACCATATTCCTTCCCACTTTCGTCTCAGGATTAGCTAGGACCTCCCAGTTCCTGATTCGAATTTGCTCCTGGATCTCTGGATATTCGTCTTCTTTCAGATCGAATCTAACTTCCGGGATCACTGATCTTAGACCCATTATTTTGTAATAATGGTCTGAATGTTCTTTAGATAAGAACTTCCCTTGATTCCAAAGTGGTTTTGGAACGCTCTCTTTCTTGCCTCTTGAAGTGGGTTGTTTTCCCTTAGGAGCCATGATCTTAGTGATCACGGATAAACACACCAAACTTAGAGGTTTGCTTGTCCTCAAGCAAAAGAAAAGAAAGGAGAGGGATAGAAGGAGAGCTAGGTGTAATTGTTGATGGAGGGGGGGGAAGGCCGAACCCATATTTAAAGGGAGGGGGTGGGTTCGAAAATTTAGAAAAGATATGATAAAAAATATTGATTTGGAAAAGATAAGATAGAAGATATGATAAGAGAGGATATAGTTTAAAATTGAAAAGATATGAAAAATTTTTGAAAAAGATAAATCTAGATTTTGAAAAAGATAATGTGGAGATTTGAAAAAGATATTGATGAGTTGAAAAGATTTTTGGAAAAGAGTTGAATTGGATTGAAAAAGAGGATTTGTGCTTATGGATTAAGATACATTTGATATTTTTAAAGTAGGATTTTTAGAAATTAAGGATTTTAGAAATCAGGGTTCTTAACATGTGTATGCAAGAAATCATGATTTGAAACATGAAAATTAAAATTAGAATGAAAAATATGAAGAAGAATCGAATTTACCTCCTTCCCATCATCCTGGCGTTTGAACGCCCAAACACTGCCTGTTTTGGGCGTTCAACGCCCAAATGCTGCTCTCCTGGGTGTTCAACACCCAGTTGTTGCCCTTTTTTGGCGTTGAACACTAGATAGCTATCCTTATTGGCGTTCAGCGCCCACTGGATGCCTCTTTTGGGCGCTGAACGCCCAAAATAGGCTCTTATTGGTGTTTTCTTGCCAGTGAGCTCTTTTTCTCTGTTTTGTGTGCAGATTCCTTCTGTAACCCTGTGAACTTATGCAATTGATTTTTTTACCTTGTTATTAATGAACTTTATATAAACAAATAAAAATAAAAATAGGGCAAAATGCTTAGAGGATTGATGCCCCATGGCTGGGTTGCCTCCCAGCAAACGCTTCTTTATTGTCTTTAGCTGGACCTTGCTGAGCTTTTAATCTAGCTTCAGCCTTGAGCACTCTTGCTCAACGTTGCCTTCAAGATAGTGCTTGATTCTCTGTCCATTGACAATGAACTTCTTATCAGAATCAATATCTTGAAGCTCCACATAACCATATGGTGATACACTTGTAATCACATATGGTCCCCTCCACCGGAATTTCAGTTTCCCGGGGAATAGCCTGAGTCTATAGTTAAACAGCAGAACCTTCTGTCCTAGTTCAAAGATTCTAGATGACAGCTTTCTATCATGCCACTTTTTTTATTTCTCTTTATAAAGCCTGGCATTTTCGAAAGCAGTGAATCTGAATTCCTCTAGCTCATTTAGCTGGAGCAATCTTTTTTCTCCTGCTAATTTGGCATCAAAGTTTAGGAATCTGGTTGCCCAGTAGGTTTTATGTTCCAGTTCCACGGGCAGGTGACATGCCTTACCATACACAAGTTGGTATGGAGAGGTCCCTATAGGGGTCTTGAATGCTGTTCTGTAAGCCCACAGAGCATCATCCAAGCTCCGCGCCCAATCCTTTCTACGGGTACTTACTGTCCGTTCTAGGATTCTCTTTAATTCTCTGTTAGAGACTTCAGCTTGCCCATTAGTTTGTGGATGATATGGAGTAGCTACCTTGTGGCGAATCCCATACGAACCATGGCAGAGTAAAGCTGTTTGTTGCAGAAGTGAGTGCCCCCATCACTGATCAGTACTCTATGGACACCAAACCTACTAAAGATATGTTTCTGGAGGAACTTCAGCACTGTTTTAGTATCATTGGTGGGTGTGGCAATGGCCTCAACCCATTTTGATACATAGTCAACTGCCACCAGAATATAAGTGTTTGAGAATGATGGTGGGAAAGGTCCCATGAAGTCAATTCCCCATACATCAAACAACTCAATCTCCAAGATTCCTTGTTGAGGCATGGCGTAACCATGGGGCAGATTACCAGCTCTTTGGCAACTATCACAGTTACGTCCAAACTCTCAGGAATCTCTATAGAGTGTGGGCCAATAGAAGCCACATTGGAGGACCTTGGTGGCTGTTCGCTCACCCCCGAAATGGCCTCCATATTGAGATCCATGGCAATGCCATAGGATCCTCTGCGCTTCTTCTCTAGGAACACACCTACGGATTATTCCATCTGCATATCTCTTAAAGAGATAGGGTTCATTCCACAAGTAGTACTTTGCATCAGTGATTAATTTTTTCTTTTGTTGCCTGTTGTACTCCTTGGGTATGAACCTTGCAGCTTTATGATTTACAATATCGGCAAACCATGGTATTTCCTGGATGGCAAATAAATGCTCATCCGGAAAAGTCTCAGAGATCTCAAGAGAGGGGAGGGACGTCCCTTCTACTGGCTCTATCCGGGACAGATGATCAGCCACTTGGTTCTCTGTCCCTTTTCTGTCTCTTATTTCTATATCAAACTCTTGCAGAAGCAACACCCATCTGATGAGCATGGTTTTTGAATCCTGCTTTATGAGTAGATATTTAAGAGCAGCATGGTCAGTATACACAATCACTTTTGATCCTACTAAGTATGATCTGAACTTGTCAATGGCATAAACCACTGCAAGTAATTCTTTTCTGTGGTTGTGTAATTTTTCTGGGCATCATTTAAAATGCGACTAGCATAATAAATGACATGCAGAAGCTTGTCATGCCTCTGTCCCAATACTGCACCAATGGCATGATCACTGGCATCACACATTAGCTCAAATGGTAATGTCCAGTCTGGTACAGAAATAACTGGTGCTGTGACCAGCTTAGCTTTCAGCGTTTCAAACGCCTGCAGACACTTTGTGTCAAACACAAATGGCGTGTCAGCAGCTAGCAGATTGCTTAGAGGTTTTGCGATTTTTGAAAAATCCTTTATAAACCTCCTATAGAATCCTGCATGCCCCAGAAAGCTTCTGATTGCCTTAACATTGGCAGGTGGTGGTAATTTTTCAATTACCTCTATTTTTGCTTGATCCACCTCTATTCCCTTGTTTGAGATTTTATGCCCAAGGACAATCCCTTCAGTCACCATGAAGTGACATTTTTCCCAGTTTAAGACTAGGTTGGTCTCTTGGCATCTCTTCAGGACAAGTTTCAGGTGATCAAGACCGGAGCTGAATGAGTCTCCATATACTGAGAAGTCATCCATGAAGACTTCCAGAAATTTTTCCACCATATCAGAGAAAATAGAGAGCATGCATCTCTAGAAGGTTGCAGGCGCATTACACAGCCCAAATGGCATCCTTCTATAAGCAAACACTCCAGATGGACATGTGAATGCTGTTTTCTCTTGATCCTGGGGATCTACTGCAATCTGGTTATAGCCTGAGTAGCCATCCAAAAAGCAGTAATAATCATGACCTGCCAGTCTTTCTAGCATCTAGTCTATGAATGGTAAAGGAAAATGATCCTTTCTGGTGGTTGTATTGAGCCTTCTGTAGTCAATACACATGCGCTACCCTGTAACTGTTCTTGTAGGAACCAGTTCATTTTTTTCATTATGAATCACTGTCATGCCTCCCTTTTTTGGGACGACTTGGACAGGGCTCACCCAAGGGCTATCAGAAATAGGATAAATAATCCCAGCCTCTAGTAATTTGGTGACCTCTTTCTGCACCACTTCCTTCATGGCTGGATTTAGCCGCCTCTGTGGTTGAACCACTGGTTTAGCATTATCTTCCAATAAGATTTTGTGCATGCATCTAGCTGGGCTTATGCCCTTAAGGTCACCTATGGACCACCCAAGAGCTGTTTTGTGTGTCCTTAGCACTTGAATAAGTGCTTCATCTTCCTGTGGATTTAAAGCAGAGCTTATGATCACTGGAAAAGTGTCACCTTCTCCCAGAAATACATATTTCAGGGATGGTGGTAATGGTTTGAGCTCGGGTTTAGGAGGTTTTTCCTCTTCCAGAGGAAATTTCAGAGGCTCTTTCATCTCCTCTGAATCCTCCAAATTAGGCTGAACATCTTTAAAGATGTCTTCTAACTCTGATTCGAGACTCTCAGCCATGTTGATCTCTTCTACCAAAGAGTCAATAAGATCAACTTTCATGCAGTCTTTTGATGTGTCTGGATGCTGCATGGCTTTGACAGCATTCAACTTAAACTCATCATCATTGACTCTCAGGGTTATTTCCCCTTGTTGGACATCAATGAGGGTTCGTCCAGTTGCTAGGAAGGGTCTTCTTAGAATGAGAGTAGCACTCTTGTGCTCCTCCATTTCCAGCACTACAAAGTCAGTGGAAAAGGCGAATGGCCCAACTCTGACAATCATGTCTTCAATCACGCCTGATGGGTATTTAATGGAGCCATTAGTAAGTTGGAGACATATCCGGGTTGGTTTAACTTCTTCAGTTAAGCCAAGCTTTCTGATAGTGGATGCAGGTATTAGGTTGATGCTTGCCCCAAGATCGCATAAAGCTGTCTTAGTGGAATTACCTTCTAATATGCATGGTATCAGAAAACTCCCAGGGTCTTTAAGCTTTTCAGGAAAGCTTTTTAGAATGACTGCACTGCATTCTTCAGTGAGGAGAATTCTTTCTGTTTCTCTCCAATCCTTTTTATGACTCAGGATCTCTTTCATGAACTTAGCATAAGAAGGTATTTGCTCAAGTGCCTCTGCAAATGGAATCTTTATTTCAAGAGTCCTGAGATAATCTGCAAAGCGAGCAAATTGCTTATCCTGCTCCTCTTTCCGGAGTTTTTGAGAATAAGGTATCTTGGCTTTATATTCCTCAACCTTAGTTGCTGTAGGTTTATTGCCTACAGAAGTGGTTGAAGAAGCCTTTTTAGAGGGGTTGTCATCAGCACTTGTGTGTGTCTGATCCCTCACTGGCAATTGAGTGCCAGAGTTAGAAGCTGGAGTGACGTTAGACTCCAACTCCTTGTCTGTTCCTAGCGTCTGAACGCCAGAACTGTGCCCATTTTGGGCGTTCAACGCCAGATCCTTGCTTGTTTCTAGCGTTGAACGCCAGTCCTTGCTTGTTACTGGCGTTGAACGCCAGTCTTGGGCATGGTCTGGGCGTTCAGCGCCAGCCTTCCACCAGATTGCTGGCGTTTTAACGCCAGAATTACTTTTCCCTGGGCTCTTACTGTCCTCAGGTGAATTTTGAGTGGTTTGCTCATTCCTTGGCTCTTTGCTACCTTGAGGTGGGGTGTTTAATATTTTCCCACTTCTTAATTGAACTGCTTGGCATTCTTTTGTTATTTGTCTCGACAGCTGCTACTTTGTTTGCTTCAATTGTTCTTCCATATTTATATTAGCCATCCTTGTCTCTTGTAGTTTATCCTTGAATTCGGCTAACTGCTTTGTTAGAAAGTCCAATTGCTGATTGAATTCAGCAGCTTGTTTTACAGGGCTGAGTTCAGTAGTTACTGTTTTAACCTCTTCTTTCATGGAAGGGTCACTGCTTAGGTACAGATGCTGATTCCTGGCAACTGTATCAATGAGCTCTTGAGCCTCTTCAATTGTCTTTCTCATGTGGATAGATCCACCAGCTGAGTAATCTAGAGACATCTGAGCTCCTTCTGTAAGCCCATAATAGAAGATGTCTAACTAAACCCACTCTGAAAACATTTCAGAGGGGCATTTTCGTAGTATCTCTCTGTATCTCTCCCAGGCATCATAAAGAGATTCCTTATCTTCTTGTTTAAAGCCTTGGATGTTCAGCCTTAGCTGTGTCATCCATTTTGGGGGAAAGTATTGATTCAGGAATTTTTCTGTCAGCTGTTTCCATGTCCTTATGCTGGCCTTAGGTTGGTTATTTAACCACCTCTTAGCTTGATCTTTTACAGCAAATGGAAACAGTAATAGTCTGTAGACATCCTGATCTATTTCCTTATCATGTACTGTGTCAGCAATTTGTAAAAATTGTGCCAGAAACTCTGTAGGTTCTTCCTGTGGAAGACCGGAATACTGGCAACTTTGCTGCACCATGATAATGAGCTGAGGATTCAACTCAAAGCTACTGACTCCAATGGAGGGTATGTAGATACTACTCCCATATGAAGCAGTAGAGGGGTTAGCATATGACCCCAGAGTCCTCTTGGACTGTTCATTTCCACTTAGATCCATAATGGAGAAAGGGAGATGATGTCAAATAAAAAAAATTATTTATTTATTTAATTCGAAAATGAAATAAATTAAAATAAAATAAACAAATATAGTTGAAAATTTTCGAAAAAATGAGGAGAGAGAAAGTGGTTAGGAAGTTTTAAAAAGGATATGATGATTTTTGAAAAAGGTTTTAAATTAAAAAAAAAAAATCTGAATTTTTAAAGGTAAATTTCGAAAATTTGCTTTAAAATAGAGAGAAAAGATATTTTTGAATTTAAAGAGGAGAGAGAAAAACAATAAGATGGCACAAGATTTAGGATTTTTAGATCTGATGCTCCTTGTTTTTGAAAATTTTGGAGGGAAAACACCAAGGAACACCAAACTTAAAATTTTTAGAAAACTAAACTAAAATTTTCGAAAACCAAAAGGGAAATCAACAAGAAAACACCAAACTTAAAGTTTGGCACAAAATTTAATAGAGAAATTATTATTTTTGAAAAAGATTTTTAAAAAGAGTATACCAAACTGCCACGGACTTAGACCAACGCTCTAGCCAATTGGGCAGTAAATGTAACACTTGTTTTGAAGAAGTATAAAATTTTAACCAAGTACAATAATAAGAGACTCTAAACCAAAAAGAAAAATTTTCCTAATCTAAGCAACAAAATAAACCGTCAGTTGTTCAAACACGAACAATCCCCGGCAATGGCGCCAAAAACTTAGTGCACAAATTGTGAATCACACTTTTCACACTCGTACCACTAACCAGCAAGTGCACTGGGTCGTCCAAGTAATACCTTACGTGAGTAAGGGTCAAATCCCATGGAGATTGTTGGTTTGAAGCAATCTATGGTTACCTTGCAATTCTTAGTCAGGAAGTCAATTATATTTATCAGTTGAGTTGCGAATAAACAAGAGAGCATGGATTAAAGGTTACTTGTTATGCAGTAATGGATAATATGTTGGAGTTTTGGAGATGCTTTGTCTTCAGAATCTCTGCTTTCCTCTGTCCTCTGATTCATACACGCACGTCCTCCTATGGCAAGCTGTGTGTAGGTGGATCACCGTTGTCAATGGCTACCATCCATCCTTCCAGTGAAAAGGGTCCAGGTGCACTGTCACCGCATGGCTAATCATCTGCAGGTTCTCAGTCGTACCGGAATAGGATTTACTATCCTTTTGCGTCTGTCACTATGCCCATCACTCGCGAGTTTGAAGTTCGTCACAGCCATCTAATCCCAGAATCCTACTCGGAATACCATAGACAAGGTTTAGACTTTCCAGATTCTCATGAATGCCGCCATCAATCTAGCTTATACCACAGAGATTCTGATTAGGGAATCTAAGAGATATTTATTCAATCTGATGTAGAACGGAAGTGATTGTCAGACACACGTTCATGGATTGAGGAAGGTGATGAGTGTCACTGATCATCACCTTCTCCATAGTTAGGCGCGAATGGATATCTTAGATAGGAACACGCATGTTTGAATGGAAAACAGAAATACTTGCATTAATTCATCGAGACACAGCAGAGCTCCTCACCCCCAACAATGGAGTTTAGAGACTCATGCCATCAAAGAGTATAAAGTTTTGATCTAAAAAATGTCATGAGATGTAAAATAAATCTCTAAAAGTTGTTTAAATACTAAACTAGTAACCTAGGTTTACAGAAAATGAGTAAACTATAACAGATAGTGCAGAAATCCACTTCTAGGGCCTACTTGGTGTGTGCTGGGGCTGAGACTAAAGCTTCTCACGTGCCTGGGGCTGTTTTGGGTGTTCAACGCCAGCTTTGGATCCTTTTCTGGCGTTGAACTCCAACTTGCAACTTGTTTCTGGCGCTGGACGCCAGAATTGGGCAGAGAGCTGGCGTTAAACGCCAGTTTACGTCATCTATCCTTGAGCAAAGTATAGACTATTATATATTTCTGGAAAGCCCTGGATGTCTACTTTCCAACGCAATTGGAAGCACGCCATTTGGAGTTCTGTAGCTCCAGAAAATCCATTTTGAGTGTAGGGAGGTCAGAATCCAACAGCATCAGCAGTCCTTTTTTAGCCTGAATCAGATTTTTGCTCAACTCCCTCAATTTCAGCCAGAAAATACCTGAAATTACAGAAAAATACACAAACTCATAGTAGAGTCCAGAAATATGGATTTTGCCTAGAAACTAATGAAAATAAACTAAAAACCAACTAAAACATACTAAAATCTATATGAAATTAACCCCAAAAAGCGTATAAAATATCCGCTCATCAGCAATCCGTCTCAAGCAAACCATACTCAAGCGGGGTGATAAAGCTAAGAGTTAGAAGTTTTATCCACTCGAATGAAAGATTGGATGACAACCTAGGTGGAAGAGTTCCCAAAGATCTTGATAAATCACGCTCTACTCCCGTCCATCCTCTTCTATAGGTTTCCACCACTTGGCAGGGTTCTTCGAGCTTTACCTCTCGCCAAGCTTCTTCAAGTTCACACTCTTCTTCACCAATTTCTTCTATCTCTTCCCCATCACTCTCATCATAGATAGGAGGTCTAATGAAGTCTACCTCATTATCGATTCCAAGCACAGTGGGGAAGGACTCATCAAGCTCAAAAGGATCATATGTTGATTCGGAATCATCATAAATAGGAGGGCTTGTTGCTTGGGATACTTATTCCAATTCTTCATTCACAATATGCCTTGGAGGTTGCATGTCATCCTCAACATTTCTTTCTAATTCACTGGAAGAAGGCTCAACAGGATCATCAAGGGGATTGATCAATGTGGACAAAAAATCACTAATGATGGAATCCACTTCTTGATCAATTTGCTTCGACTCTCCATCCACTTCCTCAACATCACTCTCCTCTTTAACATCCCTTCCAAACTTCGCAGAAGATGGCTCGTCAACTTGAGGTTCCTTTATGTGCTCAACATATCCTAAACGTCCAACCACTACTTCCTTTTGTTCATTAATTTCTACCTCCTCCTCTTTACCATAGAGCTTCAAGTTTACTCCCTCACTAAGCTCTTTGGTTGCTTCTCCACATTCAACAATGGGGGTGCCTTGATCGCATAGGCTTAGGCGGGATGAGACCATGTTACTAATGGCTTCTACCATGATAGCCATTTTTAATCTTAACTCTGCAAACTTCTTTTCATCCTCCTCTTGTCGCCTTAAGATATGAGATTCAAGATCTCTCAATTCCAACATGGGGGCTTCATCGGGAGGTGATGGTGAAATAGAAGGTTCATTGTTTGAGGAAAGGTTGTTATAATCAGAAGGTGGTTCATATTGGTGAAATTCTTGAGGTGGTGTGTATGGACTTTGTGGTTCATGGGAGTATTGGTATTGGAAAGGTGGTGGTTCTAGATGTGGTTCATACGGTAGTTGGTATGGTGGGTATGAGTTGGGGTCATATGGGGGTAAATGGTGGTAGAAAGCTTGTGAGTAAGGTGGTTCAAAATTATGTTGCAGAGGGGGTTCATATGCATGTGGTGGTTGTGGTTGACAATCACAATAAGGGTCATCACACACTAGAAGACAAAGAGCAAAACTAACACAAAACAAAGAAAACAAAGTCCTACAACTAGCAAAAGCCAACAAACAAACCAAAGATCAAGCTATTCACAATATATACAACAGCTAATAACATAGCACCATTGCTATCCCCGGTAACAGCGCCATTAATTTGATACAAGGATTTACACCGGTTCAGAATTCCACAAAATATTTACGTTGTTAGTATAGTCCAAACCGATAGTCAATCCTCAAATCAAATTAAATTTGGTTATCACAAAGAACAAATCCCAAATAAGAATTAACCGAAGTATTTAGACTCCGGGTCGTCTCACGAGGATAGCAATGAAGTGGTCAATTATTGGCTATGAAGATGCAAGGGGTAAAAGGGGGTTTGGTTGATAAAAGGGGCAATAAAATAAATGGCAAGAAAAGTAAATCAAATAAGCAATTAAAGAAGCAAGATAAGGGACTCTTGGCTAAGACTTAGGTAGTTGAGATCACTATCCTTGTTGGAATTCAAACATTGATAATTATGTGGAACCGAGCTCATTAGGTCTACTCACTAAAGCCTTAAGTATGTAATGTCTACTCCTAGGCTTGGAGTACGTCAAATGGCTTGATCAACATCAATCCATAAGTACCAACCTAGCTACTAATTGACTTAGTAGTAGGCTAGAGTCAATGGTTATCAAATTGATCCACAAGGGTTCTAAAATTACCAATTCAACAAAACCCAAGGACTCAAGGTCACTCAACCCCCTTAGCCTAGGCCAAGGGTCAAGAGAACTACTCAAAAATTATAGGATTCATTATATCAAACACCTAATATTCAATAAAAGCAAACATCACAAAATGCTAAAATTAAGGAGAACCATGACTATCATAAGCAAGGACTTATCAATGGCAAGCAAGATCAACATGAAAGAAACATCAACATCAAATTGCATTAATTATAAACCAAGTTTAACATGAGTTCATCATCACAAAAGAAGACAAAATGAGAAATTAACATCACAACTAAAGAGATCAAGACATAGACATGAGAAATTATAAAAGAAACAAGATGAAAGCAAGGAATTAAACATGGATCTATAACAATCTACCCTAATCCTAACCTAATTCTAGAGAGAAAATGGAGCTTCTCTCTCTAGAAAACTAACTAAAGGCTCATGTTGACTAACTAATTGCTCCCCCTTTGCTTGGACTTCAATTCTGCATGAAATACACTCAGAAATAAGTTGGATTTGGGCATGGACAGCTCAAAAATCGCCCCCAGCATTTTGCCTTTAAGTGAGTCACGTGCTGGTATCGGCGCGTACGTGCCATGTGCGCGTGCGTGTCGATTGGCTATTTATTCATCCGCGCGGACGCGGCATGTACGCGTGCGCGTCTCTATGTAAAACCACTTTCTGCACGTGCGCGCCTTGTACGCGTGTGTGCCCATTGATGCATTCCCAATCTTTGTTTCTTCATGCATTCTCCACTTTGTATGCTTTTCTCCTCATTTCTTCCATCCAATACTTGCCTTATGAACTTGAAATCACTTAACAAACACATCAAGGCATCGAATGGAATTAAAGTAAATCAAAATCACCAATTTAAGGGCCTAAAAAGCATGTTTTCACACTTAAGTATAATCCAAGGGAGAATTATAAAACCATGCTAATTCATTGAATAAATGTGGGAAAAGGTGATAAAATTCCCTAAAATAAGCACAAGATAAACCACAAAATTGGGGTTTATCAGTATCTCCTTGGATTCTTCCTTCCAATGCAAGTTTTCTCTGTCATCCTTCATGCAGTTTTCCTTTTCATCAGTATGTTGTGCTTCTGGAAAGACATTCAGAGTGATGCTCTTATCATGTACCCTTAAGGTCAGTTCTCCTTGTTCAACATCTATGATGGCCCTTGCTGTGGCCAGGAATGGTCTTCCCAAGATAATAGAGTCATTTCCTTCTTCTCCTAGGTCCAGGATTACAAAGTCTGCAGGGAATATAAACTTATCCACCTTGACCAAAAGTTTTTCAATCACTCCTTTGGAAAATACCAATGATTTGTCCACGAGTTCTAATGACATTTGTGTAGGCTTTACCTCCTCTATGCATAGCTTTCTCATCATAGAATAAGGCATTAGATTGATGCTGCCTCCTAAATCACACAGTACTTTTTTTATGGTCATATTACCAATGGTGCAAGGTAAGAAAAAGCTCCCAGGGTCTTGGAGTTTTGGAGGGAGCCCTTTTTGGATCACTGCACTGCATTCTTGTGTCAGAAGCATGACGAACGAGATTATTCATATGTCAGTTAGAAATTAACAATGAAGCCAATCGTGAGTATAGTCTAACCAACACGCAAATATCGCATCAAACAATTCTAAAATCTATGACCGAGAGTATTGATCCCGGGTCGTTCTCCCTAGGAATTGCCTTAGAATGCACATCATTGATTAGGAAGTCTTTTGTGGTTTTTAGAGTTGGTGCCAGAATTCAAGCTAATAAAAGTAAACAATAATTAATTGAGATAAAAGTCTTGGCTAGGGGTAAGTATTAGAAGTTCCATCATTATAGCTTCCTTCAGTTGTGGTAAAAGTTGATTATTGCTTCACTTAGTTAACCCCCTGGTGCACGAAATTGTGATCTCAATGGCGCCAACAACTTGGTACGCACAATTGTAATCTCAACTTCATTCAATCATTCATACTCCTTTTCATGGCAAGCTTTATGTTGGGAGATCACCGTTGTCAATGGCTACCATCCGTCCTCTCAGTGAAAATGGTCCAAATGCACTGTCACCGCACGGCTAATCATCTGTCAATTTTCGATCATGTTGAAATAGGATCCATTGATCCTTTTGCATCTGTCACTACGCCTAACACTCGCGAGTTTGAAGCTCGTCACAGTCATCCCTTCCCAGATCCTACTCGGAATACCACAGACAAGGTTTAGACTTTCCAGATCTCAGGAATGGCCGCCAATAATTCTAGCCTATACCACGAAGACTCTGATCGTGAACCAGGAGGCTAAGAGATACACACTCAAGCTATTACAGAAAGAACAGAAGTGGTTGTCAGGCACGCGTTCATAGGTGAGAATGATGATGAGTGTCACGGATCATCACATTCAACAGGTTGAAGTGCGAGTGAATATCTTGGAATAAGAATAAGCTTGAATTGAATACAAAAAAAATAGTACTTTGTATTAATTCATGAGGAATAGCAGAGCTTCACACCTTAATCTATGGGGTGTAGAAACTCCACCCTTGAAAATACATAAGTGAAAATAGGGTAGACATGGCCGAGTGGCCAGCCTCCCATGGAGGTCTCAGAATGTAAAAGTTACATAATGTGTTCTAGGGATAAAAAGTGATACAAAGATAGTCTTAAAAATGATCAAAAGATGTGAAATAAATCACTAAAAGTAGCTTTTATACTAAACTAATAATTAGGGTTTACAGAAATAAGTAAATGATGCAGAAATCTACTTCTGGGGCCCACTTGGTGTGTGCTTGGGCTGAGCATTGAGCTTTACACCTGTAAAGACTTCTCTTGGAGTTAAACACCAGGTTGCAGCCTGTTTGTGGCGTTTAACTCTGGTTTGCAACCTGTTTCTGGCGTTTAACTTCAGAATAGAACAGGAAGCTGGTGTTTGAACGCCAGTTTGCGTCGTAAAAACTTGGTTAAAGTATGAACTATTATATATTTCTGGAAAGCCCTGGATGTCTACTTTCCAACGAAATTAAGAGTGCGCCAATTGGGTTTCTGTAGCTCCTGAAAATCCACTTCGAGTGCAGGAAGGTCAGAATCCAACAGCATCTGCAGTCCTTTTTCAGTCTCTGAATCAGATTTTTCCTCAGGTCCCTTAATTTTAGCGAGAAAATACCTGAAATTACGAAAAAATACACAAACTCATAGTAAAGTCTAGAAATGTAAATTTTGCATAAAAAATAATAAAAACATAGTAAAAACTAACTAAATTATACTAAAAACTACCTAAAAACAATGCCAAAAAGCGTATAAATTATCCGCTCATCACAACACCAAACTTAAATTGTTGCTTGTCCCCAAGAAACTAAAAATTAAATAGGATAAAAGAAGAGAATATACTAGAAATTTCAAAATATCAATGAAACTTAGCTCCAATTAGATGAGTGGGACTAGTAGCTTTTTGCCTCTGAACAGTTTTGGCATCTCACTTTATCCTTTGAAGTTTAGAATGATTAGCATCTATAGGAACTCAGAATTTAGATAGTGTTATTGATTCTCCTAGTTCAGTATGTTGATTCTTTAACACAGCTACTTTATGAGTCTTGGCCGTGGCCCAAAGCACTTTGTTTTCCAGTATTACCACCGGATACATAAATGCCACAGACACGTAACTGGGTAAACCTTTTCAGATTGTGACTCAGCTTTGCTAGAGTCCCCAATTAGAGGTGTCCAGGGTTCTTAAGTTTTCACTTGACACCTTCACGCCACAAGCACATGGTTAGGGACAGCTTGGTTTAGCCGCTTAGGCCAGAATTTTATTCCTTTAGGACATTCATAGCTTTAAGGCATAGACACTTAGACACTAGTGATCATGTAATAAGACACAAACATAATTAAAACATAAGGCATAAGAAACGAAAAACAGAAAAATAAGGAACAAGGAAATTAAGGAAAGGGTCCACCTTAGTGATGGCGGCTAGTTCCTCCTCTTGAAGATCTTATGGAGTGCTTGAGCTCCTCAATGTCTCTTCCTTGCCTTTGTTGCTCCTCCCTCATGGCTCTTTGGTGTTCTCTAATTTCATGAAGGAGGATGGAATGCTCTTGATGCTCCACCCTTAGTTGTCCCATGTTGGAACTTAATTCTCCTAGGGAGGTGTTAATTTGCTCCCAATAGTTTTGTGGAGGAAAGTACATCCCTTGAGGCATCTCAGGGATTTCATGATGAGGAATTTCCTCATGCTCTTGTTGAGGTCCATGAATGGGCTCTCTTGTTTGCTCTATCCTCTTTTTAGTGATGGACTTGTCCTCTTCAATGAGGATGTCTCCCTCTATGTCAATTCCAGCTGAATGCAGAGGGTACAGATGACTTGGCCACAACTTCATAGAAGTGGTCTTGATGGACCTTTGAGATGAATCTTTCCATCTCCCATGACTCAGAGGTGGAAGCTTTTGCCTTTCCTTTCCTCTTTCTAGAGGTTTCTCCGGCCTTAGGTGCCATAAATGGTTATGGAAAAACAAAAGGCAATGCTTTTACCACACCAAACTTAAAAGGTTTGCTCGTCCTCGAGCAAAGAAAGAAAGAATAAAGGAGAAGAAGATGGAAAATGGAGGAGATGGAGGGAGATATGTGGTTTGGCCAAGGGGTAGAAGTAGTGGTTGTAATGTGTGAAAATGAAGGAGTGGTGAAAGGTGGGGTAGGTAAGGATCTTGTGGGGTCCATAGATCCTGAGGGGTCAAGGACTTATCATCCCTGCTCTATTTAGGCGTGTAAACGCCCTTAGAATGCAATCCTGGCGTTTAACGCCAGACTGCTGCTTGTTTCTGGCGTTAAACGCCAGCTTTTCCCCCTTTCTTGGCGTTTAACGCCAACTTGGTTCCTGTTTTTGGCGTTAAACGCCAGTCTGGTGCCTGTTTCTGGCGTTAAACGCCAGCTTGATGCGTCTTTCTGGCGTTAAATGCCAGTCTGATGCTTCTTACTAGCGTTTAAACACCAGTAAGCTCTTCCTCCAGGGTGAGCTATTTTTAGTGCTGTTTTTCATTCTGTTTTTGATTTTTCAGTTGTTTTTATGACTTCACATGATCATCAACCTACAGAAAACATAAAACAACAATGGAAAATAAATAGATATTATTAGATAACATTGGATTGCCTCCCAATAAGCGCTTCTTTAATGTCAATAGCTTGACAGTTAGCTTTCATGGAGCCTCACAGATAATCAGAGCAGGGTTGGGGCCTCTCAACACCAAACTTAGAGTTTGATTGTGGCTTCCCAATACCAAACTTAGAGTTTGGTTGTGGCCTCCCAACACCAAACTTAGAGTTTGAATGTGGGGGCTTTGTTTGACTCTGTATTGAGAGAAGCTTTTTATGCTTCCTCTCCATGGTTACAGAAGGAGAACCTTGAGTCTTAATACAAGGTAGTCCTCATTTAACTGAAGGACCAACTCTCCTCTGTCAACATCAATCACAGCTTTTGCTGTGGCTAGGAAAGGTCTGCCAAGGATGATGGATTCATCCTCATCCTTCCTAGTGTCTAGGATTATGAAATCAACAGGGATGTAAAGGCCTTCAACCTTTACTAGCACGTCCTCTGCTATTCCATAAGCCTGTTTCATTGATTTGTCTGCCATCTCTAGTGAGATTCTTGCAGCTTGTACCTCAAAGATTCTCAGTTTTTCCATTACAGAGAGTGGCATGAGGTTTATCCCTGACCCCAGGTCACACAGAGCCTTCTCAAAGGTCATGGTGCCTATGGTACAAGGTATGAAGAATTTTCCGGGATCCAGTTTCTTCTAAGGTAATGTCTGCCTCATTAATTCATTCAGTTCATTGGTGAACAAGGGAGGTTCATCTTTCCAAGTCTCAGTACCAAATAACTTGGCATTCAGCTTTATGATTGCTCATAGATATTTAGCAACTTGCTCTTCAGTGATGTCTTCATCCTCTTAAGAGGAAGAATATTCATCAGAGCTCATGAATGGCAGAAGGAAGTTCAATGGAATCTCCATGGTCTCTGTATGAGCTTCAGATTCATTTGGTTCCTCAAAGGAAAACTCCTTTCTGTCCAGAGGACGTCCCATGAGGCTTTTCTCATTGGGACTTACGTCCTCCTCAATCTCTCCAGGTTTGGCCATGTTGGTCATGGTTATGGCCTTGCACTCTCTCTTGGGATTTTCTTCTGTATTGCTTGGGAGAGTATTGGGAGGAGTTTCAGTAATCTTCTTACTTAGCTGAACCACCTATGCCTCCAAATTTCTAAGGGAGGACCTTGTTTCATTCATGAAACTTAGTGTGGTCTTGGATAGATCAGAGACTATGGTTGCCAGGCCAGAATGACTCTATTCAAAATTTTCTATCTGTTGCTGAGAGGTTGATGGAAAAGGCTTGCTATTACTAAACCTATTTCTTCCACCATTATTGTTGAAGCCTTGTTGAGGCTTCTGTTGTTCCTTCCATGAGAAATTTGGGTGATTTCTCCATGAAGGATTATAGGTGTTTCCATAGGGTTCTCCTATGTAATTCATCTCTGCCATTGCAGGGTTCTCAGGATCATAAGCTTTTTCTTCAGAAGATGCTTCTTTAGTACTGTTGGATGCAGCTTGCAATCCATTCAGACTCTGAGAAATCATATTGACTTGCTGAGTCAATATTTTGTTCTGAGCCAATATGGCATTCAGAGTATCAATTTCAAGAACTCCCTTCTTCTGAGGCGTCCCATTGTTCACAGGAGTCCTCTTAGAGGTGTACATGAACTGGTTATTTGCAACCATTTTAATGAGTTCCTGAGCTTCTGCAAGGGTTTTCAGATGAAGAGATCCTCCTGCAGAATGGTCCAATGACATTTTTGACAACTCAGACAGACCATCATAGAATATACATATGATGCTCCATTCTGGAAGCATGTCAATAGGACACCTTTTGATCAATTACTTATATCTTTCCCAAGCTTCATAGAGGGACTCACCTTCCTTCTGTCTGAAGGTTTGGATTTCTACTCTAAGCTTGCTCATCTTTTGAGGTGGAAAGAATTTGGCCAGGAAAGCACTGACCATCTTTTCCCAAGAGTTTAGGCTTTCCTTAGGTTGTGAATCCAACCATGTTCTAGCTCTGTATCTTATAGCAAAAGGGAAAAGTATAAGCCTGTAGACCTCGGGATCAACTCCATTAGTCTTGACAGTGTCATAGATTTGCAAGAATTCAGCTAAGAACTGATGAGGATCTTCCAATGAAAGTCCATGAAACTTGCAATTCTGCTGCATCAGAGAAACTAATTGAGGCTTAAGCTCAAAGTTGTTTGCTCCAATGGCAGGAATTGAGATGCTTCTTCCACAGAAGTCAGAAGAAGGTGCAATAAAGTCACCAAGGAACTTCCTTGCATCTCCACCATTGTTTTTGGGTTCGGCCATGTCTCCTTCTTTTTTGAAAATTTCTGTCAGGTCCTCTCTAGAGGGTTGTGCTTTAGCTTCTCTTAGTTTCCTCTTAAGAGTCCTTTCAGGTTCAGGATCAGCTTCAATAAGAATGTCTATATCCATGTTCCTGCTCATATGAAAAAGAAGAGAACAGAAAAGAAGAGGAATCCTCTATGTCACAGTATAGAGATTCATTTGTGTGAGTAGAAGAAGAGAAGAATAGAAGAAGGAGAAGAGAAAAATTTGAACACAGAGAGGGAGAGAATTCGAATTTTAAATTAAAATAAAAGAAAAATATTTTTGTTTTTATTTTAATCATTGGTTAGTATTCGAAAATTAAGAGAAGAAATAAAATAAAATTTGAAAATTAAATAAATCAATTAATTAAAAAGATTTTTGAAAAAGTGGTTATTGATTTTCGAAAATTGGAGAGAGAAAAGTAGTTAGGTGGTTTTGAAAAAGATATGATTGAAATAGAAAACTTTTAAAATCAAACAAAAAGTCAAGTGGTTAATTGAAAAAGATTTGAAAATCAAATTTGAAAAGATAAGAAGTTAGAAAAGATTTTGAAATTAAGTTTTGAAAAAGATATGATTGAAAATTTTTTTGAAAAAGATTTGAAAAGGAAATTAAAAAGATTTGATTTTTGAAATTAAATTTGATTACTTGACTAATAAGAAACTAAAAGATATGATTTTGAAATTTAAAGATTAAAACTTTTCTTAATTGGCAAGTAACAACTTGAAATTTTTGAATCTAAAAATTGAATGTTAGTGAGATTTTCGAAAATATGAAGTAAGAATAAGAAAAAGATTTTGAAAATCAATAAAAAAATTTCGAAAAATATGTAAAAAATAAATGAAAAAGATTTGATTTGTGAAAAAGATTTGAAAAGATAGAATTTTGAAATTGAAATTGATGAGTAAAATAAGGAAAGATATATTTTTTATTTTTGGATTTTTAGTAAAGAGAGAGAAAAACACCAAATTGAAACAAAACATAAAAATTATGAGTCAAAACAACTAATGCATGCAAGAACACTTTGAATGTCAAGATGAACACCAAGAACACTTTGAATGTCAAGATGAACACCAAAACTTATTTTTGAAAATTTTTAAGAAAAGAAAAACATGCAAGACACCAAACTTAGAAAATTTCAAACTTTAGACACTAACAAATTGAAAATGCATATGAAAAATAAGAAAAGACACAAAACATGAAAATGCAAAGATCAAACAAAGAAGATCATCAAGAACAACTTGAAGATCATGAAGAACACCATGCCTGAGTTTTCAAAAATTTTCAGGAAATTAAAAGGATGCAATTGACACCAAACTTACAATTTTGCACTAGACTCAAACAAGAAACACAATTATTTTTTGGTTTTATGATTTTACTATTTTTTTGTATTTTTCAAAAATTATTTGGAAAAATAAAAATAAGGATTTCAAAATTTTTAATGAGAATTCCAGGAATCATGCAATGTTAGTCTAAAGCTCCAGTCCGGGAATTAGACATGGCTTACTAGCCAGCCAAGCTTTCAGTGAAAGCTCCGGTCCAAAACACTAGACATGGCCAATGGCCAGCCAAGCTTTAGCAGATCATTACATACAACAGCTAATTTGCTGAGAAAGACAAAGAATCTCTTCTAAGGATAGTTGAAACCTCGGTCCAAAAGATTAGACATGGCTTAACAGCCAGCCAGGATTCAACATATCTCATGAAACTCTAGAATTCATTCTTAAAAGTTCTGAAGAACATAGAATAATTTATTTTTTTTTTGAAATTTTTTTTTCGAAAATAAAAATAATAAAAACAAAAAGCTTAAAATTAAAATAAAATTACCTAATCTGAGCAACAAGATGAACCGTCAGTTGTCCAAACTCGAACAATCCCCAGCAACAGTGCCAAAAACTTGGTGCATGAAATTGTGATGTCAATGGCGCCAACAACTTGGTACGCACAATTGTAATCTCAACTCTTTTTCACAACTTCACACAACTAACCAGCAAGTGCACTGGGTCGTCCAAGTAATAAACCTTACGTGAGTAAGGGTTGATCCCACGGAGATTGTCGGCTTGAAGCAAGCTATGGTCATCCTTGTAAATCTCAGTCAGGCGAATTCAAATGGTTATAAGGTTTTGATAATTAAAATATAAATAAAATATAAAATACGATAGAAGTACTTATGTAATTCACTGGTGAGAATTTCAGATAAGCGTATGGAGATGCTTTGCTCCTCCTGAATCTCTACTTTCCTACTGCCTTCATTCAATCATTCATACTCTTTTCCATGGCAAGCTTTATGTTGGGGGATCACCGTTGTCAATGGCTACCGTCCGTCCTCTCAGTGAAAATGGTCCAAATGCGCTGTCACCGCACGGCTAATCATCTGTCGGTTTTCGATCATGTTGGAATAGGATCCATTGATCCTTTTGCGTCTGTCACTACGCCCAACACTCGCGAGTTTGAAGTATGTCACAGTCATCCCTTCCCAAATCCTACTCGGAATACCACAGACAAGGTTTAGACTTTTCAGATCTCAGAAATGGCCGCCAATAATTCTAGCCTATACCACGAAGACTCTGATCGTGAACCAGGAGGCTAAGAGATACACACCCAAGCTATTGCAGATAGAACGGAAGTGGTTGTCAGGCACGCGTTCATAGGTGAGAATGATGATAAGTGTCACGGATCATCACATTCAACAGGTTGAAGTGTGAGTGAATATCTTGGAATAAGAATAAGCTTGAATTGAATAGAAAAACAATAGTACTTTGTATTAATTCAAGAGGAACAGCAGAGCTCCACACCTTAATCTATGGGGTGTAGAAACTCCACCCTTGAAAATACATAAGTGAAAATAGGGTAGACATCGCCGAGTGGCCAGCCTCCCATGGAGGTCTCAGAACGTAAAAGTTACATAATGTGTTCTAGAGATCAAAAGTGATACAAAGATAGTCTCAAAAATGATCAAAAGATGTGAAATAAATCACTAAAAGTCGTGTTTATACTAAAGTAATAACTAGGGTTTACAGAAATAAGTAAATGATGAAGAAATCTACTTCTGGGGCCCACTTGGTGTGTGCTTGGGCTGATCATTTAGCTTTACATGTGTAGAGACTTCTCTTGGAGTTAAACGCCAGGTTGCAGCCTGTTTGTGGCGTTTAACTCTGGTTTGCAACCTGTTTCTGGCGTTTAACTTCAGAATAGGGCAATAAGCTGGCGTTTGAACGCCAGTTTTTATACTATTATATATTGCTGGAAAGCCCTAGATGTCTACTTTCCAACGCAATTGAGAGCTTGCCAATTGGGTTTCTGTAGCTCCAGAAAATCCACTTCGAGTGTAGGGAGGTCAGAATCCAACAGCATTTGCAGTCCTTTTTCAGTCTCTGAATCATATTTTTGCTCAGGTCCATCAATTTTAGCCAAAAAATACCTAAAATCATAGAAAAATACACAAACTCATAGTAAAGTCCAGAAATGTGAATTTTGCATAAAAACTAATAAAAACACAGTAAAAACTAACTAAATTATACTAAAAACTACCTAAAAACAATGCCAAAAAGCGTATAAATTATCCGCTCATCACCCCCTAATATTGGAGGAAAGTCAAGTGAGAGTAACTAACTTGAGTCACAAGTCTTAGTCTCACCCTAAGGAATTCTAGCTTTAGTGCACTCCAAGTCAATTAGCAATTCTCAATTCCTAGTCAACAATTGATATCTACTACTCAAGTGTCTCCAATAACTCACCTAAGCCAAGTGAGAAAAATCTACTCCATAGCTAGGGTTGTCATTATCACAAATAATTGGTAGGCAATCATAAAAGACATGTTGTAATTGAGAGAAGAGAATTGAATTAAAGCTATCTAATCCAAACAATAATCAACAATCAAGCAATTGAATGAAATTCCACAATTCATTAATCAAAATTCAAGTAACAAAGTCATAAATCTAGATCTAAGAGATTGAATCAAAAGAGCATTAATTGAGAGTAGGAGAAGAGTAGCTCTACAACTTGTATCAAAGTAAAAGTGAATTAGCAATGATCTCACCAAGAAATCAAAGGAGAATTACAACGGAGAAAGTGAAATCCTAAAGAGAAGTTGGAGTTTCTCTCTCTAAAAGCAAAATGTAACTAACTACCCAAAATATCTAAAACTCTCACTCATTGTCCTAACCCCCCTAATCCTTGGTCTTCTTAAGCTTTTCCCTCCAAAATTCTGCTCCAAAACTGGGCCTGAAATCCCCTGAAATTGTTGGTCACGTTTTCCTTTTAAAAAATCACGTGCGCACATTAGAGCGTACGCGTATAGTACACGTATACGCACTGGGGTTTTTCACAACCTACCCGCAGGCAAGCAATGCACGCGCGCGTCATAGGAAATATAGCCCAGCCATATAAGCGCTGGTGCACGAAATTGTGATGTCAATGTTCACATTACTCTCTTACAACTTCGCACAACTAACCAGCAAGTGCACTGGGTCGTCCAAGTAATACCTTACGTGAGTAAGGGTCGATCCCACGGAGATTGTTAGCTTGAAGCAAGCTATGGTTATCTTGTAACTCTTAGTCAGGATATAATATCAATAATAATTTTTAGCTTGAATTGTAAAAAGTAAAAGGCAGAACACAAATTATACTTGTATGTAGTAATGGAGAATATGTTGGAGTTTTGGAGATGCTTTGTCTTCTGAAATTCTGCTTTCCTCTGTCTTCTTGTTCATGCACGCACGTCCTCCTATGGCAAGCTGTGTGTTGGTGGATCACCGTTGTCAATGGCTACCATCCATCCTTCCAGTGAAAAGGGTCCAGGTGCGCTGTCACCGCGCGGCTAATCATCTGCAGGTTCTCAATCGTACTGGAATAGGATTGACTATCCTTTTGCGTCTGTCACTATGCCCAGCACTCACGAGTTTGAAGCTCGTCATAGTCATTCAATCCCTGAATCCTACTCGGAATACCACAGACAAGGTTTAGACCTTTCGGATTCTCTTGAATGTTGCCATCAATCTAGCTTATACAACGAAGATTCTGATTAAGAGATCCAAGAGATATTCATTCATTCTACAGTGAACGGAAGTGGTTGTCAGGCACGCGTTCGTGGGGGAATGATGATGATTGTCACGTTCATCACATTCATGTTGAAGTGCGAATGGATATCTTAGATAGGAACACACATGTTTGAATGGAAAACAGAAATACTTGCATTAATTCATCCGGATACAGCAGAGCTCCTCACCCCCAACAATGGGGTTTAGAGACTCATGCCGTCAAAGAGTACAAAATTCAGATCTAAAAATGTCATGAGATACAAAATAAATCTCTAAAAGTTGTTTAAATACTAAACTAGTAACCTAGGTTTACAGAAAATGAGTAAACTATGATAGATAGTGCAGAAATCCACTTCTGGGGCCCACTTGGTGTGTGCTGGGGCTGAGACTAAAGCTTCTCATGTGCCTGGGCTGTTTTGGGCGTTCAACGCCAGGCTGTAACCTGTTTCTGGCGTTGAACTCCAACTTGTAACGTGTTTCTGGCGCTGGACGCCAGACTGCAATATAGAACTGGCGTTGTTTTGGGACACCCCTCGTGCTGGTGGTCCACCTGGCTCCAGGGATGCATATATCCTCTAGAATCTTATCTAGGCCCTTGTTTGTTCTCATCATTCTCCTATTGAAGGAGTCTGGGTCATCTTTCAGCTGAGGTAGCTTAAAGATCTCCCTGATTTTATCAGGGTGGATGTGAACAATCTTTCCTCTGACCACAGTCCTATAGTCATAGAGGGCAGCTCCAGATATTCTCTGCCTGTCTATTTGCCACAGATTAGCATAGAATTCCTGAACCATATTCCTTCCCACTTTCATTTCAGGATTAGCTAGGACTTCCCAGTTCCTGTTTCGAATCTGCTCTTGGATCTCCGGATATTCATCTTCTTTCAGATCGAACTTGACTTCCGGGATCACAGATCATAGACCCATTATTTTGTAGTAATGGTCTGAATGTTCTTTGGTTTAGAACCTCCCTTGATTCCAAAGTGGTTTTGGAACACTCTCTTTCTTGCCTCTTGGAGTGGGTTGTTTTCCTTTAGGAGCCATGATCTTAGTGGGTATGATTTAGTGATCACGGATAAACACACCAAACTTAGAGGATTGCTTGTCCTCAAGCAAAAGAAAAGAAAGGAGAGGGATAGAAGGAGAGCTAGTGTTGAATGGTGGATGAAAGGAAGAAGGCCGAATGTGTTTTTAAAAGAGAGGGGGGGTGGGTTTTCGAAAATAGGGAGAAAGATAAGATAGAAGATATGATTTAAAAAGAGATAAGTATGATAAGAAAATATATAATTTAAAATCGAAAAGATATGAAAGATATTTGAAAAAGATAAATTTGGATTTTTGAAAAAGATAATATGGAGATTCGAAAAAGATATTGATTAGTTGAAAAGATTTTTGAATGAAAAGAGATAGATTTGTTTTGAAAATTTTGAAAAAGAGTTGAATTGGATAAAAAAAAGATTTGTGCTTATGGATTAAGATACATTTGATATTTTTAAAGTAGGGTTTTTAGAAATTAGGGATTTTAGAAATCAAGGTTTGTAACATGTTTATGCAAGAAATCATGAATTGAAACATGAAAATTAAGATTAAAATGAAAAATATGAAGAAAAAACGAATTTACCTCCTCCCCACCATCTTGGCGTTTGAACGCCCAAACGCTGCATGTTTTGGGCGTTCAACGCCCAACTACTGCTTCTCCTGGGCGTTCAACGCCCAGCTGTTGCTTCTTTCTGGTGTTGAACGCCAGGAACTCCTTTGTCACTGGGCGTTTTTCTGAACGCCCAGGACGCTATAAATCTGGCGTTAAACGCCCAGAAGGAGCTTCTTTCTAGCGTTCAACGCCCAGAAGATGCTTCTTTCTAGCGTTTAACGCCCAGATGGCTATCCTTACTGGCGTTCAACGCCCAGTGGATGCTTCTTTTGGGTGTTGAACGCCCAAAATAGACTTTTACTGGCGTTTTCTTGCCAGTGAGCTCTTTTTCTCTGTTTTGTGTGCAGAATCCTTTTGTAACCCTGTAAACTTATACAATTGACTCTTTACCTTAGTGTCAATGAACTTTATATAAACAAATAAAATCAAGAATAGGGCAAAATGCTTAGAGGAAGTGATGCCCCATGGCTGGGTTGCCTCCCAGCAAGCGCTTCTTTATTGTCTTTAGCTGGACCTTGCTGAGTTTTTAATCTAGCCTCAGCCTTGAGCACTCTTGCTCAACATTGCCTTCAAGATAGTGCTTGATTCTCTGTCCATTAACAATGAACTTCTTATCAGAATCAATATCTTGAAGCTCCACATAACCATATGGTGATACACTTGTAATCACATATGGTCCCTTCCACCGGGACTTCAGTTTCCCGGGGAATAGCCTGAGCCTAGAGTTAAACAACAGAACCTTCTATCCTGGTTCAAAGATTCTAGATGACAGCTTTCTGTCATGCCACCTTTTTTATTTTTCTTTATAAAGCTTGGCATTTTCGAAAGCAGTGAATCTGAATTCCTCTAGCTCATTCAGCTGGAGCAATCTTTTTTCTCCAGCTAATTTGGCATCAAAGTTTAGGAATCTGGTTGCCCAGTAGGCTTTATGTTCCAGTTCCACGGGCAGGTGGCATGCCTTACCATACACAAGTTGGTATAGAGAGGTCCCTATAGGAGTCTTGAATGCTGTTCTGTAAGCCCATAGAGCATCATCCAAGCTTTGTGCCCAATCCTTTCTACGGGTACTAACAGTCCGTTCCAGGATTCTTTTTAGTTCCCTGTTAGAAACTTCAGCTTGTCCATTTGTTTGCGGATGATATGGAGTTGCCACCTTATGGCGAATCCCATATCGGACCATGGCAGAGTAAAGTTGTTTGTTGCAGAAGTGAGTGCCCCCATCACTGATTAGTACCCTAGGGACACCAAATCTACTGAATATATGTTTCTGGAGGAACTTTAGTACTGTTTTAGTATCATTGGTGGGTGTGGCAATGGCCTCTACACATTTTGATACATAGTCAACTGCCACCAGAATATAAGTGTTTGAGTATGATGGTGGGAAAGGCCCCATAAAATCAATTCCCCATACATCAAACAACTCAATCTCCAAGATTCCTTGTTGAGGCATGGCATAACTATGAGGCAAATTACCAGCTCTCTGGCAACTGTCACAGTTAAGTACAAACTCTCGAGAATCTCTATAGAGTGTAGGCCAGTAGAAACCACATTGGAGGACCTTGGTGGCTGTTCGCTTACCTCCGAAATGGCCTCCATATTGTGATCCATGGCAATGCCATAGGATCCTCTGTGCTTCTTCTCTAGGCACACACCTACGGATTATTCCGTCTGCACATCTCTTAAAGAGATAGGGTTCATCCCACAAGTAGTACTTTGCATCAGTAATTAATTTTTTCTTTTGTTGCCTGTTGTACTCCTTGGGAATGAACCTTGCAACTTTGTAGTTTGCAATGTCTGCAAACCATGGTAATTCCTGAATGGCGAAAAAATGCTCATTCGGAAAGGTTTCGGAGATCTCAATAGAGGGGGAGGACGCCCCTTCCACTGGTTCTACCCGGGACAGATGGTCAGCCACTTGGTTCTCTGTCCCTTTTCTGTCTCTTATTTCTATATCAAACTCTTGCAGAAGTAACACCCATCTTATGAGTCTGGGTTTTGAATCCTGCTTTGTGAGTAGATATTTAAGAGCAGCATGATCTATGTACACAATCACCTTTGATCCTACTAAGTATGATCTTAACTTGTCAATGGCATAAACCACTGCAAGCAATTCTTTTTCTGTGGTTGTGTAATTTTTCTGGGCATCATTCAGAATACGGCTAGCATAATAAATGACATGCAGAAGCTTGTCATGCCTCTGCCCCAGTACTGCACCAATGGCGTGATCACTGGCATCACACATTAATTCTAATGGCAATGTCCAGTCTGGTGCAGAGATAACTGGTGCTGTGACCAGCTTAGCTTTCAGAGTTTCAAACGCCTGTAGGCACTCTGTGTCAAACACAAATGGCGTGTCAGTAGCTAGCAGGTTGCTTAGAGGTTTTGCAATTTTTGAAAAATCCTTTATGAACCTCCTATAGAATCCTGAATGCCCCAGAAAGCTTCTGATTGCCTTAACATTGGCAGGTGGTGGTAATTTTTCAATTACCTCTATTTTAGCTTGATCCACCTCTATTCCCTTGTTTGAAATTTTATGCCCAAGGACAATCCCTTCAGTCACCATAACGTGACATTTTTCCCAATTTAAAACCAGGTTGGTCTCTTGGCATCTTTTCAAAACCAGTGTCAGGTGATTAACACAGGAGCTGAATGAGTCTCCATATACTGAGAAGTCATCCATGAAGACTTCCAGAAATTTTTCCACCATATCAGAGAAAATAGAGAGCATGCATCTCTGAAAGGTTGCAGGCGCATTACACAGCCCAAAAGGCATCCTTCTGTAAGCAAATACTCCAGATGGACATGTGAATGCTGTTTTCTCTTGATCTTGGGGATCTACTGCAATTTGGTTGTAGCCTGAATAGCCATCCAAAAAGCAATAATAATTATGACCTGCTAGTCTTTCTAGCATCTGGTCTATGAATGGTAAAGGAAAATGATCTTTTCTGGTGGCTGTATTGAGCCTTCTGTATTCAATACACATGCGCCACCCTGTAACTGTTCTTGTAGGAACCAGTTCATTTTTTTCATTATGAACCACTGTCATGCCTCCCTTTTTAAGGACAACTTGAACAGGACTCACCCAGGGGTTATCAGAAATAGGATAAATAATCCCAGCCTCCAGTAATTTAGTTACCTCTTTCTGCACCACTTTCTTCATGGCTGGATTTAGCCGCCTCTGTGGTTGAACCACTGGCTTAGCATCATCCTCCAATAGGATTTTGTGCATGCATCTAGCTGGGCTTATGCCCCTAAGGTCACTTATGGACCACCCAAGAGCTGCCTTGTGTGTCCTTAGCACTTGGATTAGTGCTTCCTCTTCCTGTGGATTTAAAGCAGAGCTTATGATCACTGGAAAAGTATCACCTTCTCCCAGAAATGCATATTTCAGGGATGGTGGTAATGGTTTGAGCTCGGGTTTAGGAGGTTTTTCCTCTCCCTGAGGAAATTTCAGAGGCTCTTTCAATTCCTCTGAATCCTCTAGATCAGGCGGAACATCTTGAAAGATGTTTTCCAGCTCTGATTCGAGACTCTCAGCCATGTTGATCTCCTCCACCAGAGAGTCAATAAGATCAACTTTCATGCAGTGTTTTGGTGCGTCTAGATGCTGCATGGCATTGACAGCATTCAACTTAAACTCATCCTCATTGACTCTCAGGGTGACTTCCCCCTTTTGGACATCAATGAGAGTTCATCCAGTTGCTAGGAAAGGTCTTCCTAGAATGAGAGTAGCACTCTTGTGCTCCTCCATTTCTAGTACAACAAAGTCAGTGGGAAAGGCGAATGGCCCAACCCTGACAATCATGTCCTCAATCACGCCTGATGGGTATTTAATGGAGCCATCAGCAAGTTGGAGACATATCCGGGTATGTTTAACTTCTTCAGTTAAACCAAGCATTCTGATGGTGGATGCAGGTATTAGGTTGATGCTTGCCCCAAGATCGCATAAAGCTGTCCTGGTGCAATTTTCCTCTAATGTGCATGGTATCAGAAAGCTTCCGGGATCTTTAAGCTTTTCAGGAAAGCTTTTCAGAATGACTGCACTGTATTCTTCAGTGAGGAGAACTCTTTCAGTTTCTCTCCAATCCTTCTTATGACTCAAGATCTCTTTCATGAACTTGGCATAAGAAGGTATTTGCTCAAGTGCTTCTGCAAACGGAATCTTTATTTCAAGAGTCCTGAGATAATCTGCAAAGCGAGCAAATTGCTTATCCTGCTCCTCTTGGCAGAGTTTTTGAGGATAAGGTATCTTGGCTTTATATTCCTCAACCTTGGTTGCTGTAGGTTTATTTCCTACAGAAGTGGTTGAAGAAGCCTTTTTAGATGGGTTGTCATCAGCACTTGTGTGTGTCTGATCCCTCTCTGGCAATTGAGTGCCAGAGTTAGAAGCTGGAGTGACGTTAGACGCCAACTCCTCATCTGTTCCTGGCGTCTGAACGCCAAAACTGTGCTTCTTTTGGGCGTTCAACGCCAGTTCCTTGCTTATTTCTGGCGTTGAACGCCAGTCCTGAGCATGGTCTGGGCGTTCAGCGCCAGCCTTCCACCCAATTTCTGGCGTTTTAACGCCAGAATTATTTTTTTCTGGGCTCTTACTATCCTCAGATGGATTTTGGGTGGTTTGCTCATTTCTTGGCTTCCTGCTGCCTTGAGGTGGGGTATTTAATATTTTCCCACTTCTTAATTGAACTGCTTGGCATTCTTCTGTTATTTGTTTTGACAGCTGCTGTTTTGTTTGCTTCAATTGTTCTTCCATATTTATATTAGCCATCCTTGTCTCTTGTAGTCCATCTTTGAATTCGGCTAACTGCTGTGTTAGAAAGTCCAATTGCTGATTGAATTCAGTAGTTTGTTCAGCAGGACTGGGTTCAGTAGTTACTGTTTTAGCCTCTTCTTTCATGGAAGGGTCACTACTTAGGTACAGATGCTGATTTCTAGCAACTGTATCAATGAGCTCTTGAGCTTCTTCAATTGTCTTTCTCATGTGGATAGATCCACCAGCTGAGTAATCTAGAGAGATCTGAGCTCTTTCTGTAAGCCCATAATAGAAGATGTCTAACTGAACCCACTCTGAAAATATTTCAGAGGGGCATTTTCTTAGCATCTCTTTATATCTCTCCCAGGTATCAAAAAGAGATTCATTATCTCCTTGTTTAAAGCCTTGGATGTCCAGCCTTAGCTGTGTCATCCGTTTTGGAGGAAAGTATTGATTCAGGAATTTTTCTGTTAGCTGTTTCCATGTCTTTATGCTAGCCTTAGGTTGGTTATTTAACCACCTCTTAGCTTGGTCTTTTATAGCAAATGGGAACAGTAATAATCTGTAGACATCCTGATCTACTTCTTTATCATGTACTGTGTCAGTAATTTGTAAAAACTGTGCCAGAAATTCTGTAGGTTCTTCCTGTGGAAGACCGGAATACTGGCAGCTTTGCTGCACCATGATAATGAGCTGAGGATTCAACTCAAAGCTACTGACTCCAATGGAGAGTATGCAGATACTACTCCCATATGAAGCAGTAGAGGGGTTAGCATATGACCCCAGAGTCCTTCTGGACTGTTCATTTCCGCTTAGATCCATGATGGAGAAAGGGAGATGATGTAAAATAGAGAAGAAATATTTTTATTTATTTAATTATTTATTTATTTTGAAAATAAAATAAATTAAAATAAAATAAATAAAAATGGGTGAAGATTTTCGAAAAAATGAGGAGAGAGAAAGTAGTTAGGAAGTTTTGAAAAAGATATGATTTTTTTTTTGAAAAAGGTTTTAAATTTTGAAATAAAAATCTGAATTTTAAAGATAAATTTCGAAAATTTGCTTTAAAATAGAGAGAAAAGATATTTTTGAATTTAAAGAGGAGAGAGAAAAACAATAAGATAGCACAAGATTTAAAATTTTTAGATCTAATGCTCCTTGTTTTTGAAAATTTTGGAGGGAAAATACCAAGGAACACCAAACTTAAAAATTTTAAGATCAGGACACAAGGAAAACTTAAGAACACTTTGAAGACTCACAAGAACACAAGAACATGAAAAAAGAATACCAAACTTAAAATTTTTAGAAAACCAAAATAAGATTTTCGAAAACCAAAGAAAAATTAACAAGAAAACACCAAACTTAAAGTTTGGCACAAGATTTAATGTAAAAATTATTTTTGAAAAAGAATTTTAAAAAGAAGGTACCCAATTACCAAGAACATAGACCAACGCTCTAGCCAATTGGGCAGTAAATATAACACTTGTTTTGAAAAAGTATTTTTAATAACTAAGAAAAAATATTATATATATATATATTTTTTAAAAGAATATAAAAGACTCTGACCCAAAAGACAAAATTTTCCTAATCTAAGCAACAGGATTCACCGTCAGTTGTTCAAACTCAAACCATCCCCGGCAACGGCGCCAAAAACTTGGTGCACGAAATTGTGATGTCAATGTTCACATTACTCTCTTACAACTTCGCACAACTAACCAGCAAGTGCACTGGGTTGTCCAGGTAATACCTTACGTGAGTAAGGGTCGATCCCACGGAGATTGTTAGCTTGAAGCAAGCTATGGTTATCTTGTAACTCTTAGTCAGGATATAATATCAATATTAATTTTTAGTTTGAATTGTAAAAAGTAAAAGGTAGAACACAAATTATACTTGTATGCAGTAATGGAGAATATGTTGGAGTTTTGGAGATGCAGTAAAAGGCAGAACACAAATTCTGCTTTCCTCTGTCTTCTTGTTAACGCACGCACGTCCTCATATGGCAAGCTGTGTGTTGGTGGATCACCGTTTTCAATGGCTACCATCCATCCTTCCAGTGAAAAGGGTCCAGGTGCGTTGTCACCGCGCGGCTAATCATCTGCAGGTTCTCAATCGTACCGGAATAGAATTTACTATCCTTTTGCATCTGTCACTACGCTCAGCACTCACGAGTTTGAAGCTCGTCACAGTCATTCAATCCCTGAATCCTACTCGGAATACCACAGACAAGGTTTAGACCTTCTGGATTCTCTTGAATGCTGCCATCAATCTAGCTTATACCACGAAGATTCTGATTAAGAGATCCAAGAGATATTCATTCATTCTACGGTGAACGGAAGTGGTTGTCAGGCACGCGTTCGTGGGGGAATGATGATGATTGTCACGTTCATCACATTCATGTTGAAGTGCGAATGGATATATTAGATAGGAACACGCATGTTTGAATGGAAAACAGAAATACTTGCATTAATTCATCAGGACACAGCAGAGCTCCTCACCCCCAACAATGGGGTTTAGAGACTCATGCCGTCAAAGAGTACAAAATTCAGATCTAAAAATGTCATGAGATACAAAATAAATCTCTAAAAGTTGTTTAAATACTAAACTAGTAACCTAGGTTTACAGAAAATGAGTAAACTATGATAGATAGTGCAGAAATCCACTTCTGGGGCCCACTTGGTGTGTGCTTGGGCTGAGACTAAAGCTTCTCACGTGCTTGGGCTGTTTTGGGCGTTCAACGCCAGGCTGTAACCTGTTTCTGGCGTTGAACTCCAACTTGTAACGTGTTTCTGGCGCTGGACGCCAGACTGCAACATAGAACTGGCGTTGAACGCCAGTTTACGTCGTCTATCCTTGAGCAAAGTATGGACTATTATATATTTCTGGAAAGCCCTAGATGTCTACTTTCCAACGCAATTGGAAGCGTATCAATTGGACTCTTGTAGCTCCAGAAATTCCATTCCGAGTGCAGAGAGGTCAGGATCCAACAACATCAGCAGTCCTTTTTCAGCCTGAATAAGATTTTTGCTCAGCTCCCTCAATTTCAGCCAAAAAATACCTGAAATTATAGAAAAACACACAAACTCATAGTAAAGTCCAGAAATATAAATTTTTCCTAGAAACACATGAAAATAAACTAAAAACTAACTAAAACATACTAAAAACTATATGAAATTAACCCCAAAAAGCGTATAAAATATCCGCTCATCAAGCGCGCCGGCTTCTCGTTCGGCTCCACTGCGCCAGCTCTAGGGGTACGCATCCACACGTATGCGCAATGCGCGCGTGCGCACCCATATCCAAACTTCAAAACTTTAATTTATTCCATGCTCCTTCCACTCATGCATGCTTCTTTCACTCTTCTTAGCGATTTTTGCCCTATAACTTCTGAAACCACTTAACAAACGGATCAAGGCATCGAATGGTAATAGAGGAGGATTATAATATATCAATTTTGGTGCACAAAAAGCATGTTTTCATCTATAAAGCAAAGTTGGGAAAGGAACACAAAATCATACAGTTTTATATGAATAAGTGTGGAAGATCATTGATAAAACCCTTAAATTCTATACATGATAAACCCTAAAAACGGGATTTATCAACCTCCCAACACTTAAAGTATATCATGTCCTCATGCTAAAAGGAGAGCAAAAGACCAAAGGATCACAAGAGAGGGAGACTCATGGGATGCAGTCTACCTACATGAATACAACTAGGGTGTATGCCACTATCTACTTGGTCAAGAGCAATTCAATCTTCTTAGGACACATATATATATGCACATAGGGCAAAATGATGGGCAATGTATGAATTCTACCAATTTTTGTCATCAAAGTGAAATATGCAAAGCTTGCGTGAAGAACGTTCGCAAGAGCCGGGAACAAGGAATCGAGCTTCGAACCCCTCACCGGAAGTGTTTGCACTCTATCCACTCGGTGTATAGGGTTGACCACTCAATCCTCTCCTACTTTATGCTCTTCCAAAATTTGTTCTTCCTCTAACAATCAACAATTGTTCTATGCATGCATACATATATCATGAAGTCTTTCCTTAGGTTGTAATGAGGTTAGGGTTAAGGTAGGGTTATATATTTGGCTGAGTGGGCTAGAGGTTGAATCCTTTGATTAACTTAAGCTCCCCTCCTAGCCTATATAACATCCTATACAATTATGTACTAACCTAACTACCCACTCCTCACTGTTTCACATACTCATGCTTTCACTTTTGATCATTACACATATGCATCGATTTGTCTTTGAGTCTTACTTTGGGGCATTTTGTCCCCTTTTTATTGCTTCTCTTTTTTTTTTCTTTCTATATTTTTTTTCTTTTCTTTTTCCTTCTTTTTTTTTCAAACTACATACAAGAGTATCAATGCATAAGGTCTATATATTTAATCAATCACATGAGTATGTATCTACTTCCCAATATTTTAACAATAACATGCTTTTACCTCAACCGATGCTCCCTCCCGTTTTCCCACACTTGGATGGCACACACGCACTAGCCTAAACTATTCAAGGATTCAATTAGGGACATTCATGGTTTTCCGCTTTTGGCTTGTGATGTGCTAAAATTAAGAATAAGTGGGTTAAGCGTATGCTCAAAATTGGTTGCAAAAGTTGTTATAAAGTAAGGTCATTTGGGTAAGTGGCTAAGTGGATTGATGGCCTCAATCATGTACATGCGTTTATACATATAACTATGGACATATAGAGTCAAACAAATTAAGGATCAAAATCATAGAGAGAGAACAATGCTCACAAGAAGGGAAGTAAGTGGCTAGAAGATGTAGCCACGCAATTAGGCTCAAAACTCGCTTGTGTTCTTGGCTCAAACTCCATGTTCCAAATTACATTCTTCAAATAAGTTTAGCATCAAATGTTTTCAAAACTGGTAGGGTTGCCCTAAAATTCTTGCTTCCTAGGAGAGAAGTCATTACTCTAACCAAGTGGACTTATTAAGAGATAACTAACATGCAAGGGATGTCAAATGCAATCTATCCTACTTAACAAAAGAGATTCAAAATTTATTCAGGTGTTACCTATGAAGACCGGTCGACCGACCGACCTCTCCACACATAGAAGTTAGCACGGTCCTCCGTGCCTTGAGTGAGACGCAGTGGTTGATCGGCTTCCGAGTGTCCATCATCTTCTCCATTATCGCTATCTTCATTGTCGGTGCCGGTGGATGTGGAGATTTCCGATTCTTCCATAGGTGGTTCTAAATAACTTAAAAGCTTCTTGATAAAAGTGTATCGGCGTTGGTTGCACCGCTCATAACGATCAAGCTTCTTGTGGAGGTCGTCTATGCGTTGCATGGATGATTTTGGTGGTGTGATTGGGGTAGTGGGAATGCTCATGGGAATGGCTAAGTTTGGATCCTCGGTGTACACCGGAGGGTAAAGATATCTCCCGTTTGGAATAATATCGCCGTCTATCGGGATCATGGCCCTCCGATCCTTGGTCTCTCGGAGGACACCGGCTGCGGCAACTAAGTCGGTCACTAGAGCGGGAAAGGTAGGTTCCCCTTAGCGTGGATGCGGCCCATAGCTTGGCGAATGAGACAGAGAATATGAACCGGTCTCTTTGTGAGGACACACCAAGCCAACAAGGCTAACTCAGCAGTGATAGATGAGCCATGGGTGCTTGGGAGCACATAGTGGGCTAGAATTTGGGCCCATGCCTGAGCCTCTCTAGTGAGAAAATGTGTGCCAATGCCCTTGGGCCTCGGCCTCATCCTCCCTCAAATCCAAAATGATTCGGGTATAGCAATGACCTTGAGGATGGCATCCCAATCAAATCGTGCCAACAAAATCTCTTGATATGCATCAATCCCCCCCGCTAATGGTCTGGTCTTAAGCACACTTTGAATGGCCTCCTCTGTGACGGAAACTTGTCTTCGGTGCACAAATACCGATGTGAGGGATGAGGAGTGGTAATTGGTATAAAATTCTATCACCCAAGACAAGTTTGCTTCACGTGGCTTCCTCAATAGGAACTCCCATTGTCACCGCTCGATGCGGGGCATGACAAGAGGAATGACCTGAGCCGGAGGGGCTAGAAGGGGCTCCGCATGGTAGTTCCTTACTTTGATCAAGGGGTAGGCAAGTACACAATAGCGGTTGGGAAACTTGTTCGGGTCCCTTGCCGGATTGTTTTTTTCTAAAACATCAATGTTAGCCACGCTCCTTGTCTTATTGAGGAGGGGCTTGGCTCTAGGTGCTTGTTGTGCTTTGCTAGTGGACCGGGGAGGTGCCTTCTTGGATGCCTTCCCTTTGTCTTTCTTGACAACCATCCTAGAAAAGAGGGAAAGGTGGAAAAATTAAACTTAAAGAAGCACCAAGAAATAACAATCATGCAAGTGAAAAGCATAAGAGAATATGTGGCTTAGATACATGACAGCTGCAACATGTAACTAAGGTAACAATAAAAAAACATGGCTAATCATTAGCATGTGAAGTATGAGTAGTATAGGCATGCAAACAATAAGCATGAGAAGCATACACTCTTAACATTAATACAAGAGGCAAGAAATTGGGGATGAGCATGTAAAAAGGGGCAAGAAGAGCATTAAACTCGATTCATATGAGAACAAGCAAGTGACTGAGAAAGAACACTAAAATAGAAGAGCTAAGTCAAATACAACTCCAAAAAGTCATGTGGGTCCTCCATCAAATACTTGGTGTGCATTCTCTTTTATGACAAAAGATGAGAGAAGGGTTACAATGTAACATCCCATAAAGCATCATCAAACATCATAGCATACCACACATTGTAAGGAAAAGCAATTAAGACAAACCAACTCATCAATGCAAGAGTAATCTCCACTAGTAATACCCATAAGAAAATAAAGAAAAAGAAAGAAAATCTAACAAACAAAGAAAACATGAATAGGAATCAACTAAGAGGAAGAGTAAGGGAATGTAACTAATGAAGAGGAGGAAGAAAAAGAGAGATCTAAACAAGAAAAGAGATGAGCGGTACCTTGAGAAGGAGAGGAGAAATGGGGTATGTAAGTGAGAGAGGAGATAGTGAGGAGTATGAGAGAGGAGAAGGGAAAGAGAGGTGTGGGACCGCCGGAGGTGGTGGTTGTTGCCGGTGGTGGCGGTTGAGAGGTGGTAAGAGGGTAGAAGAAGTGTAGAAGAGAAATGAAGGTAAGAAGAAAGGGGGGAGGGGGGAATTGAAGAGAGAAAGGCGCGCTCTTAAAGCAATGGGGACGCGAGACCGGTGCGCACGCGCCATGCATGCGTGCACATGCATGGGCAGAAATCAGTAGGGGCGCGGACGCGTACAGTGCGCGTACGCACAAAGAGGTAAAATGCAGGTGTGCTCGCGAGCGCCAGGTGCGCGTGCGCGTGCATCTGAGTTGTGCTCTCAGCACAAATTGGGCACAACTTTAGCTCAAATCTCGGGAAAAAGTACCAGAGGATGAATTTTTACAATCGACGCGGACGCGCACGGTGCTCTGGCGTGTCGATATGCATTTTGTTTGAAGTGCGCGTGCTCGCCAGGTGCACGTACGCGCGAGTCAAGTTGGGCCATTAGCATGGTATTAGCCCAACTTGGGCATAAGAGTCGGGAAAATGGCCTAGGATTGCATTTTGCAATATCGGCGCGGACACGGCTAGTGCGCGTACGCGCGCTTTTGCACAAATGGGCCATGGGCGCGTTCGCGCTAGGTGTGCGCACGCGCGAGTGTTGTCGTGCCTGGGGCTCAGAATTTGCCCATAATTTGCACAACTCTCTGGAAAATGACCCAGGAGCTACAAATGTGTATGGGCGCGTACGCGCATAGTGCGCGCACGTGCACCTCCCCCCTTTTTTTTTCCAGAGACACGAAGAATGCCTAATTGTCATGAATTTAGTGGTTAAACAAGCCAAAAGGGTCAAAAACACCCAAAAATCAATGTAATACCCAAAGATGGGGTGTTCTTCTACCACATAATCAATCCATCCATTGAGAAATCAATGCAAATCTTCATGAACAAGTTATCTAAGGTATTCATAATCAAATCTTAGCCAAACAAAACTATAGCTACGCAATCACAAAACAATAAAGGATTCAAGAATTATGTACAAAAGGTAAAAAGGGTAGATCTCACCATGGTGGGGTGTCTCCCACATGGCACTTTTGTTTAATGTCCTTAAGTTTGACTTTCACTAGCTCATTGCTCCTTGCCAAGAAGTGCATCTTTCAAAAGGAATACCTTAATCTCCTTGTTGTTTTTTATTTGCTCACCATGATACAACTTGAGACGGTGCCCATTGACCTTGAAGATATCTGGAATTGAGGGATGGCGCAAATGGTAAACCCCATAGGCCTTCTCTACTTGATATGGGCCCTCCTATTTTGACCTTAGTTTTTCGGGCAACAATCTCAATCTAGAATTGTAAAGGAGGACTAGATCGCCGGCTCTAAATTCTTTACCTCTTATGTTCTTGTCATGCACGGCTTTCATTTTCTCCCTGTAAAGTCTAGAATTCTCATAAGCTTCAAGCCTCAAACATTCCAACCCCGCTAATTGTAGCTTCCTCTCAACTCCGGCTCCACCCAAACTTGGATTGCACTCCTTGATGGCCCAATATGCCTTGTGCTCTATCTCCATCGGTAAATGGCATGTTTTGCCATACAGCATATGCCATTCGGTAGTCCCATAATGCATCAGTGAGCTTAGCACTCCAATCTTTCCTCTTGGGTTTCACAATTCTTTCCAAGATGCGTTTAATCTCCGGATTGGAAACCTCGGCTTGGCTGTTTGTTTGTGGGTGGTAGGCCATTGCTACTTTATGCATGATGCCATATTTCTTCATTAGCCCTTCCATTCTCTTATTCCAAAAAATGTGAACCTTGGTCGCTCACGATTGCTCGTGGCGACCTAAATATACAAATGATGTTATTTCTCACAAAGGAAAGGACCACATTAGCATCGTCCGTCCGGGTGGGTATTGCTTCCACCCATTTGGACACATAATCAACGGCAAGTAGAATGTAGAGAAAACTATTAGAATTTGGGAATTGCCCCATGAAGTCTATTCCCCACACATAAAAAATCTCACAAAATAGCATGGTTTGTTGGGGATTTCATCCTTCTTGGAGATATTACCAAATCTAATGCATTGAGAACAAGATTTACAAAAATGAGAAGAGTCCTTGAAAAGAGTTGGCCACCAAAATCCACAATCTAGGATTTTTCTTGCCGTTCTTTGCGGTCCAAAATGGCCTCCTCCTTCGGAGGAGTGGCAAACTTCCAAGATTGAGTGGAATTCGGTTTGTAGAATGCACCTCCGAATTACTTGATCCGCCCCACATCTCCAAAGGTATGGGTCGTCCCACACATAGTATTTGGATTCGCTTTTTAGCTTATCCCTTTGATGTTTGGAGAGATTAGGAGGGAAGGAGCGAGACACCAAGTAATTCGTGATTGGCGCATACCAAGGAATGGTTTCTGAGATTTCATGTAAGCCCTCAAAGGGAAAAGAGTCATTAATAGGAGTGGTATCGCCTTTAGTGTATTCAAGGCGACTTAAGTGGTCCACCACTAGGTTTTGCGTACCACTCCTATCCTTAATTTCCAAGTCAAACTCTTGCAACAATAAAACCCATCTAATCAATCTCGGTTTGGATTCTTTCTTAGCCAACAAATACTTTAACGCCGCATGATCCGAGTACACTACCACTTTTGAACCAAGTAAATATGCTCGGAACTTGTCCAAGGCAAAAACTATGGCCAAAAGTTCTTTTTCGGTGGTAGTGTAGTTGGATTGGGCTCCATCTAGTGTTTTTGATGCATAGGCTATGACATATGGAATCTTACCCTCACGTTGTGCTAACGCGGCTCCCACGGAAAAATTAGAAGCATCACACATTATCTCGAATGGCCAACTCCAATCCGGCCTTTGCACGATGGGAGCTTGGGTCAATGCTACCTTGAGCTTATCAAAAGCCTCCATGCATTCCTTGCTTAGATCAAACTCAATGTCCTTTTGCAATAACCTTGAGAGAGGCAATGCTACCTTACTAAAGTCCTTTATAAACCTTCGATAAAATTCTGCATGTCCAAGGAAAGAATGGACTTCCTTCTCGGAGGAGGGGTAAGGCAAGCTAGATATAACATTACTCTTTGCTGGATCTATGAAAATACCATCCTTGGAAACAATATTTCCTAAAACAATCCCTTGCCTAACCATGAAATGGCACTTCTCAAAATTCAAGACAAGGTTAGTTTTAGTACATCTTTCCAAGACTTTTTCAAGGTTATCCAAGCAATGATCAAAAGAATCACCATATGCCGTGAAGTCATCCATGAATACCTCCATGCATTGCTCTAGAAAATCCGTAAATATGCTCATCATGCACCTTTGGAAAGTTGCCGGTGCATTGCATAAGCTGAATGGCATACGCTTCTAGGCATAAGTTCCAAAGGGGCAAGTAAATGTTGTTTTTTCTTGGTCCTCTAGAGCAATGTGTATTTGAAAGTATCCCGAATAGCCATCTAGAAAGCAATAATGGGATTTACCAGATAATCGATCGAGCATTTGATCAATAAACGGAAGTGAAAAATGATATTTTCTAGTGGCCGAGTTCAACCTTCGGTAGTCTATGCTTACTCGCCAAGAGTTTTGCACCCGTGTTGCTATGAGCTCCCCGCTTTCATTCTTGATTGTGGTTACCTCGGACTTCTTTGGCACAACTTGAACGGGACTCACCCATTCACTATCCGAAATGGGGCAGATGATGTCCGCCCGAGTAACCGGGTTACCTCCTTCTTGACAACCTCCAAAATGGTAGGATTCAATCGTCTTTGAGGTTGTCTTACGGGTCTAGCTTCTTCCTCTAAAAGATCCGGTGCTCACACACTTGGGGACTTATCCCCACTAGATCCGCCAAGCTCCAACCTATTGCCCTTTTGTTTTTCCTTAAAACACCTAGCAACTTCTCTTCTTGTTGAGGATTTAGTTCCCTTGCTATAATCACTGGGAACTTGTGGGCTTCATCAAGGTATGAGTACTTTAGGTGGGGCGGTAGTGGCTTCAATTCTAGCTTTTGCTCTTGGCTTGCCACTTGAACTTCTTCACTTGGGTCTTCACTATTTTCTTCAATCATATGTTTCTCATCTAGCTTTGCATAATGCACTTCGGCCACAATGTTGTCAATCAAGTCACATTGGAATATGGAGTGATTCTCCAGTGGATGCCTCATTGCTTCCTCTAAGCTAAAACTTACAACTCTCCCATCTATCTCAAATGAGTAGGTTCCCAAATAGGCATCCAACTTGAACTTAGAGGTTCTCAAAAACGGCCTCCCAAGTAGGATAGATGATGTCCTTTCGGATTCACTTGGTGGCATCTCGATGATATGGAAATCAATTGGAAATATCAAACCCTTTATGTTGACCAACACATCCTCCGTAATACCCGTCACGGTTATTATGCTCTTGTTTGCCAAGACAAACCTAGCCGCTGACCGCTTCAACGGTGTGAGCTTCAAAATATGATAAACGGAGAGAGGCATAATGCTAACGCATGCACCAAGGTCACACATACAATCAATGAATTGGACTCCATCAATGACACAAGAGACTAAATAAGGACCCGGATCAACACACTTTTCCGGCATGGCTCCCATCAAAGCCGAGATAGAACTCCCCAATGGAATAGTTTCTAACTCATGAATTCTATCTTTGTTCATACACAAGTCTTTAAGAAACTTCGCATATTTGGGTACTTAATGTATAGCATCAAAGAGAGGGATAGTTACCTCTACTTTCTTGAACATCTCTACCATTTTTGGGTCAAGTTCCACACACTTCTTAGCCTTTCTTACCAATGTAGGAAATGGACTTGGTTGAGCCACTTCCTCTAAGACTTGCTCCTTTCTAGGGACTTCACTCCTTGGTTTAGGGTCTTCATCTTCAACTATCACTTGTGCTTCTTCCTCCTCTTCAATTTCTTCTATCTCAACTCCATTCTCCTCTTGAGTGACTATCATTGGACTAGGTGTCTTTGAGTCCCTTTCTTTCAATTGAGTTCCGGACCTCAAGGTTACGGCGTTGATGCCATCCTTGGGGTTGGATAGAGGTTGAGAAGGTATGGCACTAGAGTTTGGAGCTTGAGGAGTAGAGGTATAATGTGGCTCCATGCGAGCAATGAGAGCTTGGAGAGTGGAAGTAAGACCATTAAAACTTGAGTTGAATGTATTTTGAAGTTCCTTTTGCCCTTGGAGTATGGATCAGAGTGTGTCATCTTGATTTGGAGAAGTGGAAGGATAGGTGATTTGTGGTGCTTGTGATTGGTTGGGTGGAAGTGGTTGTCTATGAGGTGGTATGTAGGTTTGGTAGTTTCTTCCTTGGTTTGGTTGTTGATTTGGAGGGTTTTGTCAGTAGCGGTTTTGTGGAGTGTTGTTGTTCCACCTTTGGTTGCCTCCATTCTCCTTACCTCCTTGTTGATAATTGTCCTGCCAACCTTGGTTGGAGTTATCCCTCCAACCTTGCTTAGAGTTGCTACTCCCTTGGCTATAGTTGCCTCCTTGTTGGGGATACCCTTGGTTATAATTGCTCCCTTATGAATGGTATCCTTGATTAGCACGTTCATAGTAGGAGCGATCATAAAAGTTGTGGGTAACCGCTAGAGTGTTATCCTCTTGGAGACTTGGACATTCATATGTATAGTGGGAGTAGTATGAGCAAATGCCACATACTTTTGTGGCACCAATTGTTGACATTGTTGGTTTTGAGGAGGTGGTGGTTGTTGTTGGGATGGAGGTTGTTGTTGTTTCACTTGGAGTTGCTTTAGAAGAGTTGTTATCTCACACAAGGTCTTAGTAAGGGTAGCGGTCTCACCATTAGAAGAAACTTCATTCACGGCCTTTGGGCGATTGACTCTCCGTCTAGCATGTTGAGTGGACTCGGCCAAGTCGGTAATGAGTTGCCATGCCTCCTCCGCCGTCCTATACTTTGACAAAGAACCGTTGCTTGAAGCATCCAATAAATTATTATCTTGCTCCCTCATGCCTTGGCAGACATAGCTAAGCAATACTTGAGTGTCAATCATGTGGTTGGGACATGAGTCAAGAAGTTTGCGGAACCACTCCCAATATTCATATAAATTTTCCATTTCACCTTGTACGATACAAGAGATCTCCTTCCTTAGCTTGTCCGTCATTTCTACAGGTATGAATTTATCAAGGAATTCTCTCCTAAGCAAGTCCCAATCGGAGACAACATCACTAGGTAAGGTGTAAAACCACTCCTTGGCTCTTTCCTCAAGAGAGAAAGGGAAGGCAAACAACCATATGGCCACTTCATCGGATCCTTCCTGCCTAGTGGTTGAGCATACACCATGAAAGTCCTTGAGGTGTCTAATTGGATCTTGTGCGGGAAGTTGATGGAACTTTGGTAGAAGATTGATGGGAGTGGTCTTGAGTTCAAAGTTTGCATTCAAGTTGGGATGAAGAAAGAAATGCAAGTATCCAATTACAAACAAACAATCAAGAGAGAAATGCAAGTATCCACATATTAACATATTCACACTAACCAATAGAATGGCACACATAAGCAATTCCCCGGCAACGACGCCATTTTGATGAACGAGATTATTCGTATGCCGGTTAGAAATTAACAATGAAGCCAATCGTGAGTATAGTCTAACCAACACGCAAATATCGCACCAAATAATTCTAAAATCTATGACCGAGAGTATTGATCCTGGGTCATTCTCCCTAGGAATTGCCTTAGAATGAACATCATTGATTAGGAAGTCTTTTGTGGTTTTGAGAGTTGGTGCAAGAATCGAAGCTAATAAAAGTAAACAACAATTAATTGAGATAAAAGTCTTGGCTAGGGGTAAGTATTAGAAGTTCCATCATTATAGCTTCCTTCAATTGTGGTAAGAATTGATTATTGTTTCACTTAGTTAACCCCCTAATAATGGAGGAAAGTCAAGTGAGAGTAACTAACTTGAGTCACAAGTCCTAGTCTCACCCTAGGGAAGTATAGCTTTAGTGCACTCCAAGTCAATTAGCAATTCTCAATTCCTAGTCAACAATTGATATCCACTACTCAAGTGTCTCCAATAACTCAACCCCTAAGCCAAGTGAGAGAAATCTACTCCATAGCTAGGGTTGTCATTATCACAAACAATTGGTAGGCAATCATAAAAGACATGATGTAATTGAGAGAAGAGAATTAAATTAAAGCTATCTAATCCAAACAATAATCAACAATCAAGCAATTGAATGAAATTTCACAATTCATTAATTAAAATTCAAGTAACAAAGTCATAAATCTAGATCTAAGAGATTGAATCAAAAGATCATTAATTGAGAGTAGAAGAAGAGTAGATCTACAACTTGTATCAAAGTAAAAGTGAATTAGCAATGGATCTCACCAAGAAATCAAAGGAGAATCGCAATGGAGAAAGTGAAATCCTAAAGAGAAGTTGGAGTTTCTCTCTTTAAAAGCAAAATGTAACTAACTACCCAAAATATCTAAAACTCTCACTCATTATCCTAACCCCCCTAATCCTTGGTCTTCTTAAGGTTTTTCCTCCAAAATTCTGCTCCAAAACTGGGCCTGGAATCCCCTGAAATCGCTGGTCACGTTTTTCTTTTAAAAAATCACGTGCGCATATCGGCGCGTACGCGCACAGTACGCGTACGCGCACCTGGGGTTTTTCGCAATCTACGCGCAAGCCTGCAGTGCACGCGCGTGTCATAGGAAATATAGCCCAGCCATATAAGCGCGCCGGCTTGTCGTTCGGCTCCACTGTGCCAGCTCAGGGGGTACGCATCCGCGCGTACGCGTAAGGTGCGCGTGCGCCCATGTCCAAATTTCAAAACTTTAATTTATTCCATGCTCCTTCCACTCATGCATGCTTCCTTCACTCCTCTAAGCCATTTTTGCCCTATAACTTTTGAAACCACTTAACAAACGGATCAAGGCATCGAATGGTAATAGAGGAGGATTACAATATATCAATTTTGGTGCACAAAAAGCATGTTTTCATCTATGAAGCAAAGTTGGGAAAGGAGCACAAAATCATGCAGTTTTATATGAATAAGTGTGGAAGATCATTGATAAAACCCTTAAATTCTATACATGATAAACCCTAAAAACGGGGTTTATCAAAGCACTGTTTCCTTCTCATGCCAGTTTCTCTTTTTGTTGATGAGCTCCTTCCGAAACTTTGCATATAGAGGCATCTGCTCTAATGCTTCAGCAAGTGGGATATTAATCTCCAGCTTCTTGAAGACCTCAAGTAACTTAGGGAATTGTTGATCCTTGAGTTCTTTTTGTAGTCTTTGAGGATATGGCAGAGGAGGTGTGTAAGCCTTCACAACCTTCTTCTGTTCTTGTGATGATTCCTCCATGACTTGTTTCCCTTTCCTTGAAGCTTGGAGCTACTCATCTTTTTCTTTAAGCTTCTCTTGCTCATGTTTGTTTGCTGTCATCTCTTCCTTGCTGCTGGTCTCATCTTTCTCAGCTGGCCTTTTGTCATTCTCCATAGGCTTCTTGTTGACTTCTTTATCATTCACCAAGGTTCTTCCGCTTCTTAATTGAATGGCTTTGCATTTTTCTTTGGGATTTGGAATGGTATCACTTGGGAGTGAGCTTGTTGGTCTCTCAATCATTGCTTGCTTGGATAGTTGCCCAATCTGCCTTTCTAAGTTTCTCATTGAGGCTTCATGATTCTTGCTGGTCATCTCCTGATGTTTCATCATCTTTTTCATCAGTATCTCCAAGTTTGAGATCCTTTGAGCTTCTTGTGGTATCTGTGGCTGATTGTGGAATGTTGAGGGTGTATGATAGTTATTTTGGTTAGTGGCTGGGTTATTGGGTGGATAATGGCTGGAATTGGGGTAGTTATTTTGGGGTTTTCTATATGGATTGTGGTTAGTATTTTGCTGGTTATGGTTAGTGTTTCTTGAGTTGTTCTAGTTTGAGTTCTTCTGCCAAGGCTGCTGGTTTTGATTGTCTCCACATCTCAAATTGGGATGGTTCCTCCAAGAGGGGTTGTATGTGTCTCTATGGAATTCATTTTGGCTGGATCCTTGGTTGTGCATGTAGTTTACTTGTTCCTGCTGCTGATCTTCACAATTTTCCTCATTTTGTCCCCACCCAGCTGGTGGTTGATTGGTGATATTTACTGATGCAACTTGCAAACTATCAATCCTCTTAGCCATCTGCTCAAATTGTTGTTGGATTTTCTGATGCATCACCTTGTTTTGAGCTAGAATAGTGTCCACACCTTCCAATTCCAGTACACCCTTTCTCTGGGCTGGTTGGCGTTGTTTTTGATGAGCAAAGAAGTATTAATTATTTGCCACCATATCTATGAGGTTTTGGGCTTCCTCTGCTGTCTTCATTAGTTGCAATGAACCTCCTGCTGAATGATCTAGTGCTTCCTGAGCTTTCAGAGTCAATCCTTCATATAAATTCTGAAGTATGTCCCATTCATTGAATATTTCAAGGGGGCATTTTCTAATCAAGGCTTTGTATCTCTTCTAAGCCTCATAAAGGGATTATGCATCCATCTGTGTGAAGGTTTGCACCTTTGTCTTCAATCTGATAATCCTTTGAGGTGGGTAGAACTTGGCTAGAAATTTGTTCACTAAATCCTCCCAGCTAATGATGCTTTCTTGTGGAAAGACTTCCAGCCATTGAGCAGCCTTGTCCCTCAATGAAAATGGGAATAGCAAGAGTTTATATATGTTTGGATGCACACCATTGGATTTCACTGTGTCACAGATCCTCAGGAAGATAGATAAATGCTAATTTGGATCTTCTAGTGGGCTTCCTCCATAGGAGCAGTTGTTTTGTACCGAAGTGATGAGCTGGGGCTTCAATTGAAAATTGTTTGCATTGACATTTGGGGTAAGGATGCTACTCCCACAATGCCTTGGGTTAGCAAATGTGTAAGAAGCCAAGACTCTCCTCTGGGGTTGACCATTGTTGTTGGCTACTCCCACTCGTGGATTTGTTAGATTCTCCTCCATTTCTTGGTATTCTTCTTCAGAAGCTTCTTCACCAATGACCCCCTTCTATCTGGCTTCCCTTCTCAGTCTTCGAAGAGTCCTCTCGTCACGATCACTAGAGGTGGAGACCTCTCTCCTTACTTCTGTCATACAACCAAAACAACAAGAAATACACAGAACACTCTGTAGCTTGAGTGCAGTGAGAGTTAGTAGAGACAAAGTCTCAAATAGTTAGTGTGCTTATCAAAGATAAAGAAAAACAAAGAAAAAGTGCTTAATCTTGACCACCACCTTACTTAATCATTGTCAATCTAGATCAATCCCCGGCAACGGCGCCAAAAACTTGATGGGTGGAAATCAGATTTCACACAAAACTCACCGGCAAGTATACCGGGTCGCTTCAAGTAGTAATTACTCACAAGAGTGAGGTCGATCCCACAGGGATTGATGGATTGAGAAATTTTAGTTAGGTGATGAATTTAGTTAAGTGAACAGTTGAGGAATTGAGTAATTTTGAGTGATAGAAGCTAAATTGCATGTAAATAGAAGTGCAGAATGTAAATTGAGCAGAAAATAGAGTGCAGATGGTAAATTGACTGAATCTAAAGGTGCACAAAGATTAAATAGCATGAAACTTAGAGTGCAAGAAAGTAAATGAACTGAAACTTAAATTGCAAGAAAAGTAAATGGCTGAAGCTTAGAGTGCAAGAAAACTAAATTACTGAATCTAAATTGCTGAGAGACTTAAATTACTTGAAGAGTAAAGGTTTTGGGTACTGAGATTTGAAATTGAACAAGAAATTGCAAAGTAAAGTAAATCAGAAAGCTCTGAGATGCAAGACTCCAGATCTGGATCTCAGTAGCAAGAACAGAAATGGAAAATAGCTTCAAGAAACAAAACAACAAGAAAACTTGAGTAAATTATGAAATCCTAAAGAGAAATCGAAGATCGAAGAAGAGCAATGAGGTTAGAAAGCAGATCTAACTCTCAATTACTCTCTGGATCAAGCAGAAAATAAATTGCAGAAGAAAATAAAATTTAAAATAGCAAAAGAAACTTAGATCTAAATTCAATAGAATTCCTCAACCTCAATCCAAAAACCAAAAACAAAAAAGTAGAAGTTACAGATGAAAGAAATTGAAAACAAAAACCTAAACTCAGATCCAATCCTTAGAACAATTGAGAAGAGAGGTAAAAGATGATTCTCAAACTTAGAATCAATGAAGCTCTTCAATCCCAATTCAAATTCCAAGAACAGAAATTAAAAGTTACAGAAGAAAGAAAATGCAAAAAAAAAAACCATATCCAATTCCCAAATTCCCAAATTCAAAATAAGAGTGAAAACTAAAATTTAGCTAAAAGTAAAACAAAAAAATGAGCAAAAGGTCCTTTACAAATGAAATTAACTCATATTTATACACTTTCTATTTTTGGTTTTTAGAACTTGGAGTGGGCTTTTCAAATTGGTGAAGAATTAGATCCAAGATGGCTTTTTGATTGAAAATGGACCAAGGGTGCTAGCTCCAGTGGAGTGCTCCGTTTGGTTAGTGAACTGAGCGCTACACATGCTCCTTGGTTCCCCCTTCGAGCCTGGCTGCTCCCCTTTGTGCTAATTTCCTCAGCACTCAGTGAAGTGAATAGAACGTAGCACTCCCTTGCTTGCCTTGGTCTCCCTCTCCGAACTCTGGCTGCCCCTCTTGTGAGTGCTGCTCCTTGCTTTTCTTTTGAGCCATGCCCAAAAAAGGTAGAAGCAGTTAACATAATGCTCACTTCAATTGAGCGCTGGTCTTGTTTTTGAGTTTCCTTGTAGCGCTCAGTTGGGACATTCAACGTAGAGCCCTTGCTTGGTCTCTCCATTATGCGCGAAAATGTTCAATCAATTTGAACGTAGCGCTCATTCCATTTGAGCGCTGGCCTTGGTGTGTTCCCAACTAGCGCTCACTTTGTGAACGCTCCGCTCAAATAGAGAGCGCTACATCTCTTTGTTGCTCCCTCAGCCCTGCTTTCTTGGTGCATCATTGGGCACTCTGTTGGGTCTTTGAGCACTGGCCCTTGCTCCTTTGGATGATCGCCACGCTTTAATATCATGGGTCACGCTTTGATAAGGCAAGCTTTCTTGGTTCTTTCCTTTCTTCTCCTACAAGCAACCAAATAAACTTATCAAAGTATCACCAAATTCACAAGGTTTCTAAATCCTTCATAAAATCAACTAATTCTAGCTTAAGCCTTATGATTTTGTGTTAATTAAATAATGGTTGATTGATTTATCATAACCATGAAAATCCACTCCAAATCACTTACTTATTATGCAAGAAAGTGCATAAAACCTAATCAAACAAGTGAAAAATGCTTGAAAAGCTAGCATGAGATGACTTGTCATCATTTTGGTCTTGAAATCCTGATTTAAATTCTGTCGTCTGAGAGTTCTTTAATTCACCGCAATTTACATTTTCCAGTTCTGTTTTGATTCCTAACACCCATATCTCTTTATTCTTCATGCAATTTAAGTTTCCTAGAAATCTAGATTTTGCAATTTACATTTCCTGTACTTTAAGTTTCAATTATTTACTTTTCTTGCAATTTAAGTTTCAGATCTTTTAATTTCTTGCATTTTAAGTTTCTGCAATTTTACTTCTTCTGCACTTTACTTTTATGCCAATTTACTTTCTCCTATTTAGTTTACTTGCAATTTCACTTCTGTTAATCAAATTTCACTCAAATCATCAACTATTCGCTTAACTAAATTCGTCACCGTACTAAAGTTGCTCAATCCATCAATTCCTGTGGGATCGACCTCACTCCTGTGAGTTATTACTACTTGATGCGACCCGGTACACTTGCCGGTGAGTTTGTGTGGAATCATTTTTCCCTCATCAGAATGAAATTTATAATTTTTTTAGTTAGAATTTAACATAATTTTGTTTGTCTTTTTAGGGTGGTATGATCTTACACACTAGAAGAAATACGCTAACACGCTCCAGCGAGTTAGCCAACCCATTCCTCACACGAGCAGGCTTCGATCATGTAGTCTACATACTTGAGTGGGACCATGATCGGTGACGGAGGAAAAATATCGGTAAAGAATATCTCAATAAAATTGCGTTGCAAGTATAGATCTAAACCGACAATTAAACCTCAATCAACGTTTAATTTGTTTGTTATTTAGTTAACCTCTAACAATTGAAGGTAAGTCAAGTGAGTAATTCAACTTGAGTTCACAAGTCCTAATCAAAGACTAGAGTTAGTGAAGGTCAAACCAACTAGCAACTTTCAATCACCAACCGACAAGAGACTTTGACAATTCGAGAGTCTCCAATTTACTCAATCTAAGCTAAGAACATAAAAATCTAACGAAAAATCCAACCAAACATTTTATCAAATACTTGGAAGGTGTAAAATAAAAACATGGAAAACTAACAAGACATAGCAAAATCTAAGACTAACAATTGCAAGAGGAAACAATAACAACAAAGTAAAGGATGCAATCATAAACATAAAAATATAAATTGCATTAATATGGATTAAAGGAAATAGAAGAGTTCATAAACTAAATTGACAACATAAAGGAATCAACGATAGAAGTAGACAAACCAAAGTAATAGAACAAATAAAAGTAGAAGAAAACTAAATAAAAGCAAGGTAGATATCTGAATTTGAGAAAAGTTAAACCTAAAAACCCTAAAACCTAGAGAGATGAGAGAACCTCTCTCTCTAGAAAACTACATTTAAACCTAATAATTGTGAATAAAAGTGGGAATGAATGATTCTCCCCTTTGATGAGCGGATAATTTATACTCTTTTTGGCATTGTTTTTAGGTAGTTTTTAGTATGTTTTAGTTACTTTTTATTATATTTTTATTAGTTTTTATGCAAAAATCACATTTCTGGAATTTACTATGAGTTTGTGTATTTTTCTATAATTTCAAATATTTTCTGGCTGAACTTGAGGGACCTGAGCAAAAATCTGATTAAGAGGATGAGAAAGGACTGCAGATGCTGTTGGATTCTGACCCTCCTGCACTCGAAATAGATTTTCTGGAGCTACCGAAGCCTAATTGGCGCGCTCTCAATTGCGTTGGAAAATAGACATCTTGGGCTTTCCAGAAATATATAATAGTCCATAATTTTCCTGAGATTTGATGGCCCAAACTGGCGTTAAACGCCAGCCAGAGACCCTTTTCTGGAGTAAAACTCCAGAACTGGCACCAAAACTGGAGTTAAACGCCCAAACTGACACCCAAGCTGGCGTTTAACTCCAAGAATGGCCTATGCATGTGAAAGCTTCAATGCTCAGCCCTAGCACACACCAAGTGGGCCCCGGAAGTGGATTTCTGCACTATCTGCACTTAGTTATTCATTTTCTGTAAACCTAAGTTACTAGTTTAGTATAAAAACTACTTTTAGAGATTCGTTTTGGAACTCATGACATTTTACATTTCATAATGTATCTCCTACGGCATGAGTCTCTAAACCCCATAGGTAGAGATGAGGAGCTCTGCTTTGTTTCAATGGATTAATACAATTACTACTGTTTTCTATTCAATCACGCTTGATTCTTGATGAGCGGATAATTTATACCCTTTTTGGCATTATTTTTATATAGTTTTTAGTATGTTTTAGTTACTTTTTATTATATTTTTATTAGTTTTTATTCAAAAATCACATTTCTGGACTTTACTATGAGTTTGTGTGTTTTTCTTTAATTTCAAGTATTTTTTGGCTAAAATTGAGGAAGCTGAGCAAAAATATGATTCAGAGGCTGGAAAAGGACTGCAGATGTTGTTGGATTCTGACCCGCCTGCAGTCGAAATAGATTTTCTCGAGCTACAAAAGTTCAATTGGCGCTCTGTCAATTGCGTTGGAAAGTAGACATTCTGGGCTTTCCAGCAATATATAATAGTCCATACTTTGCTCGAAATTTAATGGCCCAAACTGGCCTCCAAAGTCAGACTAAAATTTTCTGGCGTAAAACGCCAGAACTAGCACCTTTTTCGGCGTTAAACGCCCATTCTGGCACTCAGGGTGGCGTTTAACGCCAACTTTGGACATATTAACGTGAAAGCTTGAAAGCTCAGCCCAGGCACGCACCAAGTGGGTCCCGGAGGTGGATTTCTGCACTATCTGTACTTAGTTACTCATTTTCTGTAAACCTAAGTTACTAGTCTAGTATAAAAACTACTTTTAGAGATTCATTTTGTACCTTATGACATTTTTACAATTCATTTGTATCTTTTACCGCATGAGTCTCTAAACCCCATAGGTGGGGGTGAGGAGCTCTGCTGTGTTTCAATGGATTAATGCAATTACTACTGTTTTCTATTCAATCACGCTTGATTCTGTTCTAAGATACTCACTCGTACTTCAATATAGAGAATATGATGACCCGTGACACTCATCATTATCCTCAACCTATGAATGCGTGCCTAACAACCACTCCCGTTCTATCTGAGCTCAACGTAGTCATTGGGTAACAGCTTGAGTGCGTATCTCTTGGGTTTCTAATCCACGGACCGAGTCTGGAGGTTAGAACCTTTGTGGTATAGGCTAGAATCATTGGCATCATTCATGGGATTCGAAAAGTCTAAACCTTATCTGTGGTATTCCGAGTAGGATCTGGGAAAGGATGACTGTGACGAGCTTCAAACTCATGAATGTGGGCGCAGTGACAGTGTGCAAAAGGACAAGGGTCCTATTCCGACGCTAGTGGGAACCGACAGATGATTAGCTGTGCGGTAGCTGTACATGGTACTTTTCATCCGAGACGAGCAATCCAATAGTTGATTAGTCCTGCAGAGATCGTACCTGGTATTTTTCATCCGAGAGGATCATACAGCTTGCTATTGAAGGAAGCCATGCGTGTTTGGAGAAGAAGACAGTAGGAAAGCAGAGATTCAGATGACAGAGAATCTCCGGAACCTCAGCCTGTTTCTTATTACTGAATCACAAGTACTATTTATCTTATGTTATTTATTTTTCATAAATATAATCACTCTTATCATTAATCTCCTGACTAAGATTTACAAAATAACCATAGCTTGCTTCAAGCTGACAATCTCCGTGGGATCGACCCTTACTCACGTAAGGTATTACTTGGACGACCCAGTGCACTTGCTGGTTAGTTGTGCGGAGTTGTGAAAAGGGTAATCACAATTTCCCACACCAATTCTATTCTAAGATACTCACTCGTACTTCAATATAGAGAATATGATGATCCGTGACACTCATCATTATTCTCAAATCTATGAACGCGTGCCTGACAACCACTCCCGTTCTATCTGAGCTCAACGTAGTCATTGGACGACAGTTTGAGTACGTATCTCTTGGGTCTCTGATCCACGGACCTAGTCCGTGAGATTAGAACCTTCGTGGTAGAGGCTAGAACCAATTGGCAGCATTCCTGGGATCCGAAAAGTCTAAACCTTGTCTGTAGTATTCCGAGTAGGATCTGGGAAGGGATGACTGTGATGAGCTTCAAACTTGTGAATGTTGGGCGCAGTGACAGTGTGCAAAAGGATAGAGAGATCCTATTCCGATGCTAGTGAGAACCGACAGATGATTAGTCGTGCGGTAGCTGTACTTGGTATTTTTCATCCAAGACGAGAAATCTGACAGTTGATTAGCCGTGCAAAAACCGTGCTTGGTATTTTTCATCCGAGAGGATCATACAACTTGCCATTGAAGGAAGCCATGCGTGTTTGGAGAAGAAGACAGTAGGAAAGCAGAGATTCAGACAACAGAGCATCTCCGGAACCTCAACTTGTTCCTCATTACTGAATCACAAGTACCATTTATTTCATGTTATTTACTTTTCATAAACAAAAATCATTTTTATCATTAATCTCCTGACTAAGATTTACAAGGTAACCATAGCTTGCTTCAAGCCGACAATCTCCGTAGGATCGACCCTTACTCACGTAAGGTATTACTTGGACGACCCAGTGCACTTGCTGGTTAGTTGTGCGGAGTTGTGAAAAGTGTAATCACAATTTAGTGCACCAAGTTTTTGGCGCCGTTGCCGGAGATTGGTCGAGTTCGGACAACTGACGGTTCATCTTGTTGCTTAGATTAGGAAAAATATATCTTTTTTAGTTTAGAGTCACTAAAATTGAATCTTCTATTACTGTTTTTGTTAAAAGTTTAAAATCCTTGTTTTTTTTTTCTAGATAATTTTCGAAAACTTTTAATAAATAGATAAAATCAATAAACTAATAATTGAGTCTTTTGATTGAGTTTAGTTTCATGCTTTAAGTTTGGTGTTAATTGCATGTTTTTATTTGTATTCATATTTTTAATTACATGTTCTTAGTTCTTTCTTGATCTTCAAATTGTTCTTGGTGTTCATCTTGACATTCAAAGTTTTCTTTGCTTTCTTTGTTTTGATCTAAAAATTCTAAGTTTGGTGTCATTCTATTGTTTTTCTCTTTCCTCATTAAATTAAAAAAAAATATCTTTTCCTTTATTTACTCATCAATTTCGAATTCCTTGGGTTGACTTAGTCAAAGTTTTGAAAATTTGGTAGTTTCTTGTTAGTCAAGTTAAAATTTTAATTTTCAAAATTTGTCTTTTTAAATCTTTTTCAATTTTCTTTTTATAATTTTTGAAAATCTTTTATAAAATTTTTCAAAATCTTTTTCTTTTTTTATTTTCGAATTACTTGTCCTATTTTATTAGTTTGATTGAAAAATTTTAAGTTTGGTGTTTTCTTGTCAAAAAAGTTTCAACCTTTAAATTTTTAAAATCATATATTTTTCAAATCTTTTCTTTTATTTATTTATTTTCTCACATTTATCTTTAATTTTAAGACATATCATTTTCAAAATTTCCTAACCACTTTCTCTCTCTTTATTTTTCGAAAATCCTCACCTATATTTTTTCAAATCTTTTTAATTAATTAATTAATTAATTAATTTAGTTTTCTAATATCTTTTATTTCTCTCCTTTTAATTTTCGAAACTTATACCATTTTTTTCATTTACTTTATTTTAATTTCTTTAATTTCAAAATAGCATTAAATAAATAAAATAAAAACAAAAATATTTTAATTTTTCTTTTATTCTATTTTTATTTTTCAAAACATAATCCTTCATCCACATCATCTCCCTTTCTCCATCATGGACCTAAGTGGAATTGATCAGTCCAAGAGGACTCTGGGGTCATATGCTAACCCCACTACTGCTTCATATGGGAGTAGTATCTGTATACCCCCCATCAGAGCCAGCAATTTTGAGCTAAACCCTCAGCTCATTATGATGGTGCAGCAAAACTGCTAGTATTCCGGTCTTTTACAGGAAGAACCTACTGAGTTTCTGGCACAGTTCTTACAAATTGCTGACACAGTACGTGATAAGGAAGTAGATCAGGATGTCTACAGATTATTACTATTTCCATTTGCTGTAAGAGATCAAGCTAAGAGGTGGTTAAATAACCAACCACAGCAAGCATAAGAACATGGAAACAGTTTTCAGACAAATTCCTGAATTAATATTTCCCTCCAAAAAGGATGACACAGCTAAGGCTGGACATCCAAGGCTTTAAACAAGAGGATAATGAATCTCTTTATAATGCCTGGGAGAGGTATAGAGAGATGCTAAGGAAATGCCCCTCTGAAATATTTTCAGAATGGGTGCAGTTAGACATCTTCTACTACGGGGTTACAAAAAAAGCCCAGATGTCTCTAGACCACTCAGCTGGTGGATCTATACACATGAGAAAGACAATTGAAGAGGCTCAAGAGCTCATTGACACAGTTGCTAGAAATCAGCATCTGTACTTAAGTAGTGAGTCCTCCATGAAAGAAGAGGCTAATGCACTATCCACTGAACTTAGTCCTCCAGAACAAGTTGTTGAATTCAATCAGTAATTACTTCTTATAACAAAACAGTTAGCAGAATTTAAAGAGATGCTACAAGACACTAAAATTTCCAACAAGAATATGGAAGCACAATTGAACCAGACAAGACAGCAGTTATCTAAACAGATAACAAAAGAGTGCCAAGCCGTTTAGTTAAGGAGTGGAAAGATATTGAATGTCTTAACTCAAGGCAGCAGAAAGCCAAGAAAGGAACAACTGATAGAGGATGACAAAGCCACTGCCCAAAATCCCTCTGAGAACGGCACGAGCCCAGAGAGGAATGATTCTGGCGTTCAAACACCAGAAAATGGTGAAAAATTGGCGTTAAATGCCCAGAGGATGACCAATTCTGGCATCCAAACGCTAGAAAAGGGTGGCAACTTGGCGTTAAACACCCATACTGCACCCAATTCTAGTGTTCAAATGCCAATAAGGGATCAGACACCTGCAAGTGCTGATAACAACCCCCTTAAGCAGGCTTCTCCAACCACTTCTGTAGGAAATAAACCTGCAGTGACTAAGGTTGAAGAATATAAAGCCAAGATGCCTTATCGTCAGAAACTCTGCCAAGCGGAACAGGATAAACAATTTGCTCGCTTTGTAGACTACCTCAGGACTCTTGAAATAAAGATTCCATTTGCAGAGGTACTTGAGCAAATACCTCTTACGCTAAGTTCATGAAAGAGATCTTAAGTCATAAGAAGGATTAGAGAGAAACTGAAAAAGTTTTCCTCACTGAAGAATGCAGTACAGTCATTCTAGAAAGCTTACCAGAGAAGCTTAAAGATCCCGAAAGCTTTATGATACCATGCACATTAGAGGATGCCTGTACCAAGACAGCTCTATGTGATCTTGGGACAAGTATCAACCTAATACCTGAATCCACTATCAAAAAGCTTGGTTTGACTAATGAAGTTAAACCAACCCGGATATGCCTCCAACTTGCTGATGGCTCCATTAAAATTCCATCAGGCATAATTGAGGACATAATTGTCAAGGTTGGGCCATTCGCCTTTCCCACTGACTTTGTAGTGCTAGAAATGGAGGAGCACGAGAGTGCAACACTCATTCTAGGAAGACCTTTCCTAGCAACTGGACGAACCCTTATTAACGTCCAAAAAAGGGAGATAACCCTGAGAGTCAATGAGGATGAGTTTAAGTTGAATGTTGTCAAAGCTATGCAGCATCTAGACATATCAAAGGACTACATGAGCGCTGATATTATTGACTCCCTGGTGGAAGAGGTCAATATGACTGAGAGTCTCGAATTAGAGATAGAGGACATTTTAAAAGATGTTCAGCCTGATCTGGAGGAACCAGAGAAAACAGAAGAAACTCTGAAAACTCCTCAGGAAGAGGAAAGCCTCTTAAACCCGAGCTCAAACCACTACCACCATCCCTGAAATATGCATTTCTGGGAGAAGATGACACTTTTCCTGTGATCATAAGCTCTACTTTAGAACCACAGGAAGAGAAGGCATTAATTCAGGTGCTAATGACACACAAGACAGCTCTTGGGTGGTCCATAAGTGATCTTAAGGGCATAAGCCCAGCCAGATGCATGCACATGCAAGATCCTATTGGAGGATGATGCTAAGCCAGTGGTTCAACCACAGAGGCGGCTGAATCCAGCCATGAAGGAGGTGGTGCAGAAAGAGGTCACTAAGCTACTAGAGGCTGGGATTATTTATCCTATTTCTGATAGTCCCTGGGTGATCCCTGTCCAAGTTGTCCCCAAGATGGGAGGTATGACAGTGGTTCATAATGAAAAGAATGAACTGGTTCCTACAAGAACTGTTACAGGGTGGCGTATGTGTATTGACTACAGAAGGCTCAATACAGCCACCAGGAAGGATAATTTTCTTTTACCATTCATAGACCAGATGCTAGAGAGACTAGTAGGCCGTAAATACTACTTCTTTTTGGATGGCTATTCTGGTTACAACCAAATTGTAGTAGATCTTCAGGACCAAGAGAAAATAGCATTCACATGTCTATTTGGAGTGTTTGCCTACAGAAGAATGCCATTTGGTCTGTGTAATGCACCTGCAACCTTTCAGAGGTGCATGCTCTCCATCTTCTCTGATATGGTAGAGAAATTTCTGGAAGTCTTCATGGATGACTTCTCAGTATTTGGAGACTCATTCAGCTCCTGTCTTGACCATCTAGCTCTTGTTCTGAAAAGGTGCCAAGAGACTAACCTAGTTTTAAACTGGGAGAAATGTCACTTTTTGGTGACTGAAGGAATTGTCCTTGGACACAAAATTTCGAACAAGGGAATACAGGTGGATCAAGCTAAGGTAGAGGTAATTGAAAAATTACCACCACCTGCCAATATTAAGGCAATCAGAAGCTTTCTGGGGCATGCAGGATTCTATAGGAGGTTCAAAAATTGCAAAATCTCTGAGCAATCTGCTAGCTGTTGACATGCCATTTGTCTTTAACACAGAGTGTCTGCAGGTGTTTGGGACTCTGAAAGCTAAGCTGGTGACAGCACTAGTCATTTCTGCACCAGATTGGACATTACCATTCAAACTAATGTGTGATACCAGTGACCATGCCATAGGTGCAGTATTAGGACAGAGGCATAACAAGCTTCTGCATGTCATTTATTATGCTAGCCATGTTTTAAATGACGCACAAAAGAATTACACAACCACAGAAAAGGAGTTATTTGCAGTGGTTTATGCCATTGACAAGTTCATATCCTATTTAGTAGGATCAAAAGTGATTATGTACACTGACCATGTTGCTCTAAAATATCTCCTCACAAAGTAGGATTCAAAACCTAGACTCATAAGATGGGTGTTGCTTCTGCAAGAGTTTGATATAGAAATAAGAGACAGAAAAGGGACCGAGAACCAAGTAGCTAATCACTTGTCCCGGATAGAACCAGTAGTAGGAGCGTCCCTCCCTCCTACTAAGATCTCTGAAACCTTTCCAGATGAGCAACTCTTTGCCATTCAGGAAGTACCATGGTTTGCAGACATTGCAAACTATAAAGCTGTGAGATTCATACCCAAGGAGTACAGTAAGTAGCAGACGTAAAAATTGGTTTCTGATGCAAAGTACTACCTGTGGGATGAACCATATCTCTTTAAGAGATGTGCAGACGGAATAATCCGTAGGTGTGTGCCTAGAGAAGAGGCACAGAAGATCCTATGGCATTGCCATGGATCACAATATGGAGGACTTTTCGGAGGTGAGCGAACAGCCACAAAGGTCCTCCAATGTGGCTTCTACTGGCCTACTCTCTATAGAGACTCCCGAGAGTTTGTATGTAACTGTGACAGTTGCCAGAGAGCTGGTAATCTGCCTCACGGTTATGCCATGCCTCAGCAAGGGATCTTAGAGATTGAGTTGTTTGATGTATGGGGTATTGACTTCATAGGGCCTTTCCCACCATCATATTCAAACACTTATGTTCTGGTGGCAATAGACTATATATCTAACTGGGTGGAGGCAATTGCAACACCCACTAATGATACTAAGACAGTGATGAAGTTCCTCCAGAAGCATATCTTCAGCAGGTTCGGTGTCTCTAGGATACTGATTAGTGATGGAGGCACTCATTTCTGCAATAAACAGCTTGACTCTGCTCTGGTCCGATATGGAATTAACCACAAAGTGGCGACTCCATATCATCCACAGACAAATAGGCAGGCTGAAGTCTCAAATAGAGAACTAAAATAAATTCTGGAATGGACTGTAAGTACCCGTAGAAGGGATTGGGCAAGAAGTCTGGATGATGCTCTGTGGGCATACAGAACAGCATTCAAAACCCCTATAGGGACCTCTCCATACCAGCTTATGTATGGAAAATCTTATCATCTATCAGTGGAACTAGAACACAAAGCCTACTAGGCAACCATATTCCTCAACCTTGATGCTAAGGTAGCTGGAGAGAAAAGATTACTCCAGTTGAATGAGCTGGAGGAGTTCAGACTCAATGCTTTTGAAAATGCAAAAATTTACAAAGAGAAAGCAAAAAGATGGCATGAAAAAAAGTTGTCATATAGAGTCTTTGAGCTAGGGCAGAAGATTCTGCTGTTTAACTCTAGACTCAAATTGTTCCCTTGGAAATTGAAATCCCGGTGAAAGAGACCATATGTGATTACAAGCGTGTCACCATATGGATATGTAGAGCTTCAGGATATTGACTCTGACAAAAAGTTCATTGTTAATGGACAGAGAGTCAAACATTATCTTGAAGGCAATGTTGAGCAAGAGTGCTCAAAACTGAGACTAAATTAATAGCTTAGTAAAAGTCCAGCTAAAGACAGTAAAGAAGCGTTTGCTGGGAGGCAACCCAGCCATTATCAAAAATTAGATGTTTATAACAATTATATAAGTCCATTTAATTTTATTATTCATGTTTGTTAATGCTTTTTAGTGAACAAGTCAAGGAAATAAAGGTTTAGAACATAAAGCAGAGGAATCACAGAGAAAAAGAGCTCACTAGCGTTATTTCTGGCATTTAACGCCAGCCAAGTACCCTGGCTGGCGTTAAACGCCCAAAATGGCCACCAGATGGGCGTTAAAAGCCAGAATGGCTATCATTCTGGGCGTTTAACACCAGCACAGCAAAGGGGAGGTAATTTCGTTTCCAATTCAAATATTTTCAAATTTTCATGTTTTAATTCATAATTTTCTGCATCAAAACATTACAAACATTCACTTTTAAATTTCCATTCCCAAAAATTAATAATCTTATAAATTCTTTTTAATTCTTTTTCAATTCTTCGCAATTCTTTTTCAAAACGTTTTTTTTTTGAAAACTCATTTATCTTTCCAATTTCTTTTCAAATCTTTTTAATTCATTCATATTATCTTTTATTTCTTAGATGCATAAACGAAAATTTAGATTTAACTTCCTCATATCTTTTTCAAATCTTTCATATTTTATAAATTGTATCTTTCATCAATCATATCTTCCTATCTTATCTTTTTCAAAAATAAATTGAAACCCATTCCCTCCCTCCCTTTTACATACACATTCGGCCAGCCCCTCCTCCCTCATTATTCGAATCCTTCTCTCCATCTATTCTTCTTCTTTCTTTTTATTTTTGCTTGAGGACAAGCAAATCTCTAAGTTTGGTGTGATTCCCATGATCCCTGAGCTAAAACAAACAAATCTCATGGCTCCCAAAGGAAGACAAACCACTTCAAGAGGCAAGAAAGAAAGCAATCCAAAGCCACTGTGGAAGCATGAGAATTTCTACACCAAAGAACATGTAGACCATTACTTCAAAATTGTGTGCAGAAGATCAGTGATCCCAAAAGTTAGGTTCAATTTGAAAGAAGATGAATACCCGGCGATCCAAGAACAGATTCGAAATAGGGGCTGGGAAGTCCTGGCTAATCCTGAGATACATGTTGGAAGAAACATGATCCAGGAATTCTATGCAAATCTGTGGATGATGGATAAGCAAAGATTAGAGGGAACTGCTTTCCACTCCTTTCGGACCATGGTCAGAGGGAAGATTATTTAGTTCCACTTTGACAAGGTGAGAGAAGTTCTCAAGCGTCCTCAACTACAAGATGATCCAGAATTCTTTAATAGGAGAATGGCCAAAGATAAAAGGCTAGATCAAGTTCTAGAGGACATATGTGATACGCACAGAAACTTGTCTCTCAACAATTTTCCTTCGGCAAGTATACCGAATTTGTCGTCAAGAAAAAACTCACAATAGAGTGAGGTCGAATCCCACAGAGATTGAATGATCAAGCAACTTTAATTAGAGGAATGTTCTAGTTGAGCGAACCAGAAATTGATTTGAGATTTGCAGAAAATTAAATGGCGGGAAAGTAAATAGTAGAAAAAGTAAATGCTAGAAATAAAGAGCTGAATGTAAATGGCGGAAAGTAAATTGCAGAATCTTAAATGGGAATGGGGTAATTGCTCATAAAAGTAAATGGCAGAAATTAAAGATAATGGGTAAGATCAGAAATGGGAGTTCATTGGGCTTAGGAGATGTTGCATTCTCCGGATCAAGTTCATTTTCATCTCTTCCTCAATCAATGCATTCATTGATCTCCTTGGAAATCTTAAGTGATCGAATTCCAATTTCTTGGTAATTCAATCTCTCAAATCTTGAACAATAGCCAATTTCTTGGTCAATTGCTCATGAGAAGAGATGAAGTATGGTCACTGATTATACCACATGCATTTCCCAAATCAGGTGTTGGTGGGATTATAGTCACATATCCATCCAAACCCAATTTGGTCCAGCATGAGAAAGCATTTCTAGCATGATCTCTTCATTCCTCTTTCAAGGTTCAGAAGAGATCCAAGTATGAATAGCTTATTTTCCAAGATAACTACCCAATTGGATGAAGATCGAAAGCTTTCAAGTAAAATCAAGAGAAAAGATAGAAGAAGGAGAATGAAAACTAATATTGATCTATCAAATTACAACAGAGCTCCCTAACCCAATGAAAGGGGTTTAGTTGTTCATAGCTCTGGAAGATGAAAACAAAGATGGAGAATACATGATGAAAGTAAAACTAGAAGTGCAGAGAAAGTAAAATACAGAGAGTAGTTTTATGCCAAAGGCTCCCTAAAGTTTTCAACTCCTAAACTAATTCAAAGTTACTCCTATATATACTACTCTTTCGATCTTCTAGTTGGCTCTTCAAGTCTTGGGTATGGGCCTCTGAATCTTGAGTTTGAAGCAGTTATCCTTTTCATTGGGCTTAGCTTTGCTTGCAGAGAGAAAAGGTGAAGTAGGCAGGGACTTTGACTCAGAACATTAGTGGTGTCAACGTTAAGTGAAAGTGTGGGTTCGAGAACGTTAGTGACAATCACCTTTTTCACTAACGTTCCTAACCCAAATATGATCACGTTGACTTCAACGTTAGTGGCACTAACGTGACCACTAACTTTGCCTCTTGGTCCTTCGCACACGTTATTGGGACTTACCTTTCCCAATAACGTGGAGAGTCCTCCCTTGTCCCTACGTTAGCGTCCACGTTAACTAGGTTAACGTGGCTTCTAACGTAGTAATGCCAATCCTTCGAGAACGTTAGTGACACTTACCTTTATCACTAACGTTCCAATGTGCCCCTATTTCCCACGTTAGAGTCCACGTTAACTAAGTTAACGTAGCTTCTAACGTAGTCATGCTAGCCATCTCCAACGTTAGTGACAAAGGTGAGTGTCAACGTTGGCTCATCATCTCTTTATCCATGTTAGCTTCCACGTTAACTAAGTTAACGTGGGAGTTAAGGTTGCTCATGGTGGCTCTTGGTGGTTTACCCCAACGTTAGTGACAAAAGTAAGTGTCACTAACGTTGGCTATCAATTACTCTCTCCACGTTAGCTTCCACGTTAACTAAGTTAACGTGGGAGTTAACGTGGCTTATGGAGGCTTGGCCAACGTTAGTGACAAAGGTGAATGTCACTAACGTTGGCTTCTCTTTTACTTCTTAACGTTAGAGTTCACGTTAACTAAGTTAAGGTGGCTCTTAACGTGGCCACTTATGAGCTTGGTCCAACATTAGTGACAAAGGTAAGTGTCAATAACGTTGGCTCCATTTTCTTTCTTCCACATTAGAGTTCACGTTAACTTAGTTAACGTGACTCTTAACGTGGGTTATGATGGCTTCGAGGGCATTATTGGCGATTACTTTTATCATTAACATTGCAAGCTAGCTCCCATTCCACGTTAGTGGTCACGTTAGTTAGACTAACGTGGCTCTTCCTTGCTTCCTTTGTCCTGAAATCAAGCAATAAAGTACATCAAAGTTTTAATCCAAATCATGAGACATGCATCCTCTAATTTGTCATATATTTGGTGCAAAATTCTCATGAAATCATGTAAAGTGCACAATGTATGCTTGAATCACGATGTAAGTGAATATCTACCCAAAACTAGCTTATTTTCTAAGAAAATGCATGAAACTACCTTAAAAACAGTAAAGAAAAGGTCAGTGAAACTGGCCAAAATGCCCTGGCATCACAACACCAAACTTAAAGCTTGCTTGTCCCTAAGCAAGTACTGGAACAAGAGAATGATGAATGGAATGCCAAGAGAAAATGAGTCATTCTTGTGGAAGTCATGTCCCTGGTTTTATGGTGATTTCATGCATAGAAACTTAGGTTCATTCCTTCACTGGCTTTCAGACCTTTATCATGTCCTAGAATACTCACTTTGCTTGCATCCCATGAGACTTTTATTCATTGATCCTTTTTGTTTCTTGTCAATTCAGGGCTTATTTGTGTTCTTAGGCTAAGTGCTCTGTAAGGGGGCAACTCTTTAAAATAAGCTTTCAGCCAACACTCCCGAACCAGTTGGTTCAAGGTGCTAGGTGTTGAAACACCTCTAAGGACTTACTTCCTCAAGTCTCTCCCCCATACATACACACCACAGGCACATGGTTTGTTTATTTTCTTTCCTTGAGGTCTTGGTGTCCAGCATCTCTTTGGGCTACTAAATGTTCTGTAACAAAGATTGCTTTTGATAGTTGACTTTCAGCTGATAATCCCGGGTTAGTTAACCCAAGTTACCAGGTGATAAAGCACCCCTGAGAGCTTAGTAATCCAAGCAGATCCTTGGTACAAGAACACCACCAACACATCCCTCAAAACACAAACCCTTGGTGCCCAGCCTCTTTTCTTGCTATTTTTCTTTTATTCTTCACTTTAATTGTTTCTTTTCCTTTTTCTTATTAGGATCTTATTATTTAGCTAGTCTCATGGGGTGTGTTCAAAGCATATGATTTAGGACAGATAGTTGTCTTCCCACCTTGTTGGTGAACCAACTTAGCTAACTTATGACTACACCACAAACTTAGAAACTTACTCCATAGTATGAACTCCACTCTGGTCTTTTATAAAACACTCATTCTCTTTTCATTTGATTCAAAAGGACAAGCATACAAGTAAGTAAGGAAATGATGCAGTAATGACATTCAGACTAGCAAGCATAGACCTAAACAATTAAAATTTAAAGGCAGAATTAAAACCTTAAACTACTATGGAACATGTTTTATTTCATACATGATTTTCCTTATTTAATGCTTGAAAAAGATGGAACAAAGAGGGAACTCCACCACCTTTTACTCATGAGGTTGCCCATGCTCTCCCTCTTGCTCGTCCTCTTTGTGTTTACTTGTTGCGCTTGAGCTCCCACCTCCTTTGCCTTTTCCTATAAAATAAAATAAAGAAAAATAACTAGATTGTTTATTCATGAACACCAACTAACTAACTAACTGTGTATCCTTATATGCACATTGGTGGCACCTTGGGTGACACCAAACTTAGTTTGTAGCACTGTGATGAAAAAGTTTTGTTCAAGGCTCCAAGACTAGCATGCTCTAAGTTGCATTCATGCTCTCTTGGCATGCTCTGAACACCAAACTTATTCTTCACTATATACTACATAATAAGGATTTTACCAAGTGTTTGTCAAGTTTGGGTTGGAATTCATGAATATTGACTTATTCACTATTTTCTAAAAGCATATAAAACATGGGTTGCCTCCCATGAAGCGCTTTTTTAGCGTCACTAGCTTGACGTTTCTCCTTCATCAGGGAGGTTGATAATGCTTCAAGTCCTCCCCTCTTGCTGTGGACCTATATCCATTGGTTGTATCAATGATCTCTACATGTTCCAAGAAGAGAACTCTATTGATAGTGAAGACCTTAGGTAACTGAGATAGTACAGTGGGGAGATCAGGAGGGATATCTGGGAAGTAAGCTGAGATCACTTTATCCCCTGGAGAGAAGTCCTCGGTAGGAATCTTCTTGTTCCTCCACCTCCTTGGTACCTTCTTCTTTGTTCCTTGTGATGTTGTCTTACTCTTTGTGACCTCCTCCTCTAAGGAAATGTGGTTACTGGTCTCATATGATTCTGGTGGTTTAGGTTCCTCCTGATTTTCTTTGAGCTATGGCAGTTGCTATTTGCCTTGTTCATCAATCAAGGGAGTTCCTAGATGTGCTGGTTGTGCTTCAGTGCTTGTTTATTCCTTCAATATCTCACTGTGGTCCTTCCTTGGTTCCTTGTTCTGTTGATCTGTTTCTTGTGAGTGTTTGAAAACAGTGAAGGTGAGCTGTTCATCATGGATCCTCAAGATTAGCTCCCCTCGCTCCACATCTATGAGTGCTCTGGCTGTAGCTAGGAATGGTCTTCCCAATATGATTGGGTGAGTGTGACTCTCTTCCATGTCCAATATGACAAAGTCTGTGGGAAGAAAGTATTTCCCAACCTTTATCAACACGTTTTTCACCACTCCTATTGCTTGTTTTTGAGTTTTGTCAGCCAGCCTGATGACTACATCTGTGGGCATTATCTCATTGATCTGCAGCCTCTTCATAAGGGATAAGGGCATTAAGTTGATGCTTGCTCCTAAATCAGAGAGTGCTTTATCAAACATTGTTTCTCCTATGGCACAGGGGATGTGAAAGCTCCCTGGGTCCTTTCTTTTTGTAAGCGACTCTGGTTGAATGAGGGTGCTGCACTCCTTGTTCATCACTATAGTTTGGCCTCCCTTGAGTGAGCTTTTCTTGGGAAGCAGTTCCTTCATATACTTGATGTATGCAGGCATTTGTTGGATGGTCTTGATGAATGGTATGTTTACATGCAGAAATGCAAACAAGTCAAGAAATCTTGAGTATATTTTCTTCTCCACAGCACCATTGAGTAGTTGGGAAAAGGGTGCATAGAGTCTCAGCAGCTCCTGTTGTGAGATTTTTGTTTCTTGGTGATCTTTTTCCTTCTTCTCTGCTGAGGTATCTCCAGGTTATTCTGGCAGCCTGTTTGGCTTGTCCTCAGTCTCCTTATCACTTGTAGTGACCATCTTGCAATCTTCCCATCTTACTTTCTTTGTTTCACCTCTCGGATTTTTCTCTGTGTCACTTGGGAATCCATCTGCTCAGAGAGATACCCCACTTGAGATTCCAACCTCTTGATGGTGTCTCCTGATGTGTATTTTTGGAAAACGAATTCCAAACACACAAAACTCACCGGCAAGTGCACCGGGTCGCATCAAGTAATAAAACTCACGGGAGTGAGGTCGATCCCACAGGGATTGAAGGATTGAGCAATTTTAGTTTAGTGGTTGACTTAGTCAAGCGAATCAAGAGTTGATTTGAGTGGTTTGTGTTTGACAGAAGCTAAATTGCATGAAATTAAAAGGGAGAGGGACAATTGGCAAGAATTTAAAGTGCAGAGAAATTAAAGAGGCTGAATCTTAAAGTGCAAGTAATATAAATTGCAGAAACTTAGATTGCAAGAAATGTAAATTGTAGAATCTTAAAGTGCAAGAAATGTAAATGGCTTGAATTGTAAAGGGAATTGGGAATGGGATTTGCAGAAATCTAATAAGGAAAAGTAAAATGCAATAAACAAAAAAGTAGAAGATGACTTGAATTAAACCGGATCTAAAACAGAATTGAGAAAAAAAACTTGGTGTAGCGACGAAATAAGGAAATTGAAATTGAAAACTGTAGATCTCAGGACTCAAGAGACTAGATAGCTGAGTCTAGATCTCACTGCCTTCCTAGATCCAACAAGAACGATGCAATCGGAAATAAAGAAAAGTAAGTTGCAGAATGAGTAGAAGAAGAAGCAATTAACAGAAATGGAAATTTAGTTGTGCAGAGATTTAAACAAGATCTCAAGGTGAGATTGAAATAGAATTTCTTCAATTCTCCACCCAAGATCCAAAACAAGAAAAGTAAAGAGTGCTGAGCAAGAACAAGGAAGAAGAGAGATCAATTCTCCTTCCCAATTCTCTAGAATTCTAAAGCAACAATTCAAAAATGTAAAGGTGAGCTCTCTGTAAGTGTTCCGAATTCTCTCCAAAGAAAAGCTCTTTTAAAACTTAAATCCTAAGCTATTTATAACTTTCTTCAAATGATCTTCAAGCCTTGAATTGGGCCTTTGCTCTTGATGGAATTGGGTTGGTAAAAGCCTCTGTTGATTGCTCTTGGAGTTAGAGAGAAACCCATTGTGAACCGGGCCAAGAATCACAAAAGCTTGAGTCAAAGTTTGAGGTAAACTTTGGCTCAAGCTTTTTATACCAGCTGCCCTCCTTTTTCTGATATCCACGTTTGAGCTAAAGTTTGAGGTCAAACTTTTAGCCAAACGTGGATCCCCTTGTGTACATGTGTGGCGCCAACGTTTGCCAAAAAGCTTGAGGCAAACGTTGGCGCAAGCTTTTCTCCTCCAGGGTGTGCAAGTGTGGCGCCAACGTTTGCCAAAAAGTTTGAGGCAAACGTTGGCGCAAGCTTTTCTCCTCCAGTGTGTTGGTTTTGTGATGCCAACGTTTGCTAAAAAGTTTGAGGCAAACGTTGGCTCAAGCTTTTTCCTCCAGAGTGTTTTCAACTCTTCCAAAAGTTTGAGCTAAAGTTTGGGGCAAACTTTGGCTCAAGCTTTTTTCCTCCAGGTGTTTTCAACTCTTCCAAAAGTTTGAGCTAAAGTTTGAGGCAAACTTTGGCTCAAGCTTTTTGTTCTCTCTTGCTCTTAGCCATTCCTTCTTTCTTCAACCTTCTTCAAAACTCTTTTCACCTATCATCAATCAATCAAAACAATCAAAGCTATGCTCCAAATCATGAGATTGTGTTTCTTTCATAATATATGACAATTATAGCACAAAATCTCATGAACTTGCATTAATTCATCCATGGTTGATTGAATCAAAGGAAATATGAAATTCTACCCAATTGGCTTACTTAAGGCTCAAGAAAGTGCATAAAATCAATTGAAAACAAAAGAAAAAGACTAGTGAAACTAGGCTAAGATGACTTGTCATCATCTCCCTGGTTCTTAAAATTGGCTCGCACTTCCTCCTTGAACACCTTGTTGTCTTGAATCTCTTTGCATATGCCTTCAAGTAGGTTTTCAATCTTCGAGAGTCTGTCATCAGATGATGGTGGGTTAGGGTTGGATGGATGAGAAAGGTTAGTTTGGCCTTCGTAGAAGTGTTGAGAGGGGTGGTTATGTGGGTGCTGATATGGTCTAGGTGTGGCATGTTGGTGAGCTAAGTTGTTGGGATTTGGACGTCTTTGATCTAGGCCTTGGTCTTGTTGATTTCCCCACCCAAAGTTTGGGTGGTTCCTCCATCCAGGGTTGTAGGTTTTGGAGTATGGATCATGGTTTTGCCTAGGTAAATTCCCAATGTAGTTGGCTTGCTCCTGACTACCCTCTGCTTCTTCATTCACTTCTTCTTGGGTCATTGATGAGGTAGTGATTGCTGCTACTTGGTTCCTCTCCATCTTCTTGGTGAGGTCAGCCAACTGCTTGGTTATGAGCTTATTTTGGGCCAGCAGTGCATCCACATTGTTTAGCTCCATCACTCCTCTAGTGTTCCCTCTTTCGGAGGCATAGAAGTAGTCATTCTCTGCTACAGTCTCAATGACATCTATGGCCTCCTCAATGGTCTTCTTCTTGTTCAGAGATCTCCCGGATGAGTGGTCTACTGCCTTTTTTGATTCATAGGAAAGGCCTTCATAGAAAATGTGTAGCTGCACCCATTCATTGAACATATCTGGTGGACACCTCCTTGTTAGGTCCTTAAACCTCTCCCATGCTTCATATAGAGTCTCACCATCCTGCTGCCTGAATGTTTGCACCTCAGCTCTAAGCCTGTTAATCCGTTGAGGAGGATAGAATCTTGCCAAGAATTTGTTCACCACATCTTTCCAGGTTGTCAAACTCTCCTTCGGAAAAGACTCCAGCCATTTAGATGCCTTGTCCTTGAGTAAGAAAGAGAACAGAAGTAGTCTATAGGTGTCAGAATGAACACCATTAGACTTCACAGTATCGCATATCCTCAGAAATGTGGTTAGGTGGTCTTCTTGGACACCTCCTCCGAATGAACAATTATTCTGAACAAGAGTGATGAGTTGTGGCTTTAGTTCAAAGTTGTTGGCATGTATGGTTGGCTTTTGGATGCTACTTCCACAGTTTCCTGGGTTTGGGTTGATGTAAGAACCCAGAACTATTCTCTCTTGCCCAGCATGATTTGCTAGACCTTCTCTGCCATGGTTGTGAGCCTCTTCTTCATGATGGTTCTCCATATTCTCCTCCATGTTTGGTTCAAAGTACTCTTTCTCTTCCTCAGCACCAACTACTCTCTTTCCTCTTGCTTCCCTCATTAATCTAAGGAAGGTCCTCTCTGGTTCAGAATCAAAGGAAGTTGAAGCCCCGCTTCTCCTCCCTGTCATACAACCAACAAGGTTAAGGAAGGAAATAGATCCAGAAACTATTCTAAAAAAATGTTATTAGTGTGAGTGATGCAATATATCAAACAGTTAGTGGGTGAGTGAAATAGAGTGTAAACAACTAAAATAAAGGGGTTAAAGGGATGGGAATACAAAACAACTGAAACCGAAAGTAAAGTGCTCAAACAGAAATTTAAATCAACAGAATAACAAATGCTGAATCTAGTGATCCTCCAACTTAATCATTGTTGATACAAAATCAATCCCCGGCAACAGCGCCATAAACTTGATACGCACGGAAACTTGTCTCTCAACAATTTTCCTTCGGCAAGTATACCGAATTTGTCGTCAAGTAAAAACTCACAATAGAGTGAGGTCAAATCCCACAGAGATTGAATGATCAAGCAACTTTAATTAGAGGAATGTTCTAGCTGAGCGAACCAGAAATTGATTTGAGATTTGCAGAAAATTAAATGGCGGGAAAGTAAATAGCAGAAAAAGTAAATGCTAGAAATAAAGAGCTGAATGTAAATGGCGGAAAGTAAATTGCAGAATCTTAAATGGGAATGGGGTAATTGCTCATAAAAGTAAATGGCAGAAATTAAAGATAATGGGTAAGATCAGAAATGGGAGTTCATTGGGCTCAGGAGATGTTGCATTCTCCGGATCAAGTTCATTTTCATCTCTTCCTCATCAATGCATTCATTGATCTCCTTGGCAATATTAAGTGAACGAATTCCAATTTCTTGGTAATTCAATCTCTCAAATCTTGATCAATAGCCAATTCCTTGGTCAATTGCTCATAAGAAGAGATGAAGTATGGTCACTGATTATACCACATGCATTTCCGAAATCAGGTGTTGGTGGGATTATAGTCACATATCCATCCAAACCCAATTTGGTCCAGCATGAGAAAGCATTTCTAGCATGATCTCTTTATTCCTCTTTCAAGGTTCAGAGGAGATCCAAGTATGAATAGCTTCTTTTCCAAGATAACTACCCAATTAGATGAAGATCGAAAGCTTTCAAGTAAAATCAAGAGAAAAGATAGAAGAAGGAGAATGAAAACTAATATTGATCCATCAAATTACAACAGAGCTCCCTAACCCAATGAAAGGGGTTTAGTTGTTCATAGCTCTGGAAGATGAAAACAAAGATGGAGAATACATGATGAAAGTAAAACTAGAAGTGCAGAGAAAGTAAAATACAGAGAGTAGTTCTATGCCAAAGGCTCCCTAAAGTTTTCAACTCCCAAACTAATTCAAAGCTACTCCTATATATACTACTCTTCCGATCTTCTAGTTGGCTCTTCAAGTCTTGGGTATGGGCCTCTGAATCTTGAGTTTGAAGCAGTTATCCTTTTCATTGGGCTTAGCTTTGCTTGCAGAGAGAAAAGGTGAAGTAGGCAGGGACTTTGACTCAGGACGTTAGTGGTGTCAACGTTAAGTGAAAGTGTGGGTTCGAGAACGTTAGTGACAATCACCTTTTTCACTAACGTTCCTAACCCAAATATGATCACGTTGACTTCAACGTTAGCGGCACTAACGTGACCACTAACTTTGCCTCTTGGTCCTTCGCACACGTTATTGGGACTTACCTTTCCCAATAACGTGGAGAGTCCTCCCTTGTCCCTACGTTAGCGTCCACGTTAACTAGGTTAACATGGCTTCTAACATAGTAATGCCAATCCTTCGAGAACTTTAGTGACACTTACCTTTGTCACTAACGTTCCAATGTGCCCCTATTTCCCACGTTAGAGTCCACGTTAACTAAGTTAACGTGGCTTCTAACGTAGTCATGCTAGCCATCTCCAACGTTAGTGACAAAGGTGAGTGTCACTAACGTTGGCTCATCATCTCTTTATCCACGTTAGCTTCCACGTTAACTAAGTTAACGTGGGAGTTAACGTTGCTCATGGTGGCTCTTGGTGGTTCACCCCAACGTTAGTGACAAAGGTAAGTGTCACTAACATTGGCTATCAATTGCTCTCTCCACGTTAGCTTCCACGTTAACTAAGTTAACGTGGGAGTTAACGTGGCTTATGGAGGCTTGGCCAACGTTAGTGACAAAGGTGAATGTCACTAACGTTGGCTTCTCTTTTGCTTCTTAATGTTAGAGTCCACGTTAACTAAGTTAACATGGCTCTTAACGTGGCCACTTATGAGCTTGGTCCAACATTAGTGACAAAGGTAAGTGTCACTAACGTTGGTTCCATTTTCTTTCTTCCACGTTAGAGTTCACGTTAACTTAGTTAACGTGACTCTTAACGTGGGTTATGATGGCTTCAAGGGCATTATTGGCGATTACTTTTGTCATTAACGTTGCAAGCTAGCTTCCATTCCACGTTAGTGGTCACGTTAGTTAGACTAACGTGGCTGCTAACGTGGTTCTTCCTTGCTTCCTTTGTCCTGAAATCAAGCAATAAAGTGCATCAAAGTTCTAATCCAAATCATGAGACATGCATCCTCTAATTTGTCATATAATTCATGCAAAATTCTCATGAAATTATGTAAAGTGCACAATGTATGCTTGAATCACGATGTAAGTGAATATCTACCCAAAACTAGCTTATTTTCTAAGAAAATGCATGAAACTACCTTAAAAACAGTAAAGAAAAGGTCAGTAAAACTGGCCAAAATGCCCTGGCATCAATATGCCTCCCTGGAACCAAGTGGATTACCAATACAAAAGGTGTCCCAAACTAGCTAAAGAGAGGAGATCTCAAACCAATTACTAGAGGTTGGCTGGATTTTATTGGGTGTTCTATACTCCCAACCAGCAACCGTTCTGAAGTCACTGTCAAGAGAGCAGTGATGATTCACTATATTATGCTGGGGAAAGAAGTAGAGATTCATCAGCTGATTCCTGGTGAAATTTACATATTTGCAAACAAGGAATCCACTGATGCTAAATTGGCTTACCCGAGCTTGATCAGTTTGTTATGTAAAGATACGGGGGTACAGATAGGCGTGGATGAATATATCCCAGTTGAACGCCCAATCACCAAAAAGGTGATGGATAGACCTCAAGTTCAAGACAACCCCATCAAGAAGAGGGCGCACGAGCTCCTCCCAAAAATTCCTCAATTTGAATATTGGGCCCGCTTAGAAGCATCTGTCACCAAGCTGCAAGAAGCTATGGATCAACTCAAGGAAGAGCAGCAGAATCAAAACAGCATGCTCTGCAAACTGCTCAAAGAACAAGAGAAACAAGGGCGTGAGATACATGAGCTAAAACGCTAGAAGCTGCCCCTTGAAGAGCTAGACGTCCCACAGATTGAAGGAGCAAGTATCTCTTAAAATAAAGGTTGTTGAGTCCTAACTCTGTGATAACTTTTGTTATTAGAGACCTATTTTAAGAGTTATATGAGCATTAGTATTCGAGTCATTTATTTTTTTTATGTCTTTAATTTCCTTTCTTTTATTGTTAATTGTCTGCTCTTATGTTTAGTTTATATCTTGTTTTTATCTTTATTCAATGATTATTAGTGTTTAGTGTCTATGTCTTAAAGCTATGAATGATTCCATGAATCCCTCACCTTTCTTAAAAGAAAAATGTTCTTATTTGCAAAAGAACAAGAAGGGCATAATTTCGAAATTTATCTTGAAATTAGTTTAATTATTTTGATGTTGTGACAATACTTTTTGTTTTCTGAATGAATGCTTGAACAGTGCATATTTTTGATAGTGAAGTTTATGAATGTTAAATTTGTTGGCTCTTGAAAGAATAATGAAAAAAGAGAAATGTTATTGATAATCTGAAAAATCATAAAACTGATTCTTGAAGCAAGAAAATGCAGTGAAAAACATAAAGCTTGCGAAAAAAAAAGAAAAAAAAAAGAGAGAGAAGCGAAAAATAAAGAAAAAAAAAGAGAGAAGAAAAGAAAAAGCAAGCAGAAAAAGCCAATAATCCTTTAAACCAAAAGTAAAGGGTAAAACGGATCCAAGGCTTTGAGCATTAATGGATAGGAGGGCCCAAAGGAACAAAATCCTAGCCTAAGCGGCTAAACCAAGCTGTCCCTGATGCGTGGAAAACTTGTCTCTCAACAAATCTCCCTTCGGCAAGTGTACCGAAGTTGTCGTCAAGTAAAAACTCACAATAGAGTGAGGTCGAATCCCACAGGGATTGATTGATCAAGCAACTTTAATTAGAAGAATGTTCTAGTTGAGCGAATCCAGAATTTGGGTTGAGAATTGCAGAAAATAAAATGGCGGGAATGTAAATAACAGAAAAGTAAATGCTAGAATTAAAGGACTGGAAGTAAATGACTGAAAATAAATTGCAGAATTGTAAATGGGAATGGGGGATTTGCTCATAAAAGTAAATCGTAGAAATTAAAGAGAATGGGTAAGATTAGAGATGGGGAATTCATTGGGCTTAGGAGATGTTGCAATTCTCTGGATCAACTTCATTTTCATCTCTTCCTCAATCAATGCACTCATTGATCTCCTTGGCAATCTTAAGTGATTGAATTACAATTCCTTGCAATTCAATCTCTCAAATCTTGATCAATAGCCAATTCCTTGGTCAATTGCTCATGAGAAGAGATGAAGTATGGTCACTGATTATACCACATGTATTTCCCAAACCAAGTATTGAGAGGGTTACAGTCACATACCCATCCAAACCCAATTTGGTCCAGCATGAGAAAGCATTTCTAGCTTGATCTCTTCATTCCTCTTCCAAGGTTCAAAAGAGATCCAAGTTTGAATAGCTTCTCTTCCAAGATAACTACTCAATTGGATGAAGATCGAAAGCTTTCAAGTAAAATCAAGAGGAAAGATAGAAGAAGAACAATGAAAATTAGTATTGATCCATCAAATTACAACAGAGCTCCCTAACCCAATGAAAGGGGTTTAGTTGTTCATAGCTCTTGAAAATGAAAACAAAGATGGAGAATACATCATAAAACTAGAAATTGCAAAGAAAGTAAATATAGAGAGATGTTCTTCAGCCTCCAGAACTGCTTTACAATTCAAAGTTACTCCTATATATACTACTCTTCTCAGCTTCTAGTTTACTCTTCAAGTCTTGGGCCTTTGGATCTTGAGTTTGAAGTAGTTCTTTTCTTCATTTGGGCTTGGCTTTACTTGAAGAGAGAAAGTGCTAAGTGGGCAGAGACTTCAGCTCAGGACGTTAGGGGTGTTAATATTTAGTGAGAATATAAGTTCGAGAAATTGTCACTAACGTTCCAATGCACCCCTTTGCCTTACGTTAAAACCCACGTTAACTAGGTTAACGTGGCTTTTAACGTTGCCTTGTTAGTCCTTCGAGAACGTTAGTGACACTCAACATTGTCACTAACGTTCCAGTGTGCCCCTTCTTGTTTCACGTTAAAGCCCACGTTAACTAGGTTAACGTGGCTTTTAACGTGGTCCTTGCCAACCTTCGAGAACGTTAGTGACACTCAACATTGTCACTAACGTTCCAATGTGCCCCTGGGTCTCACGTTAGAGTCCACGTTAACTAGGTTAACGTGGCTTCTAACGTGGCCATCTTTTAGCCATCCCAACGTTAGTGACAATGTTGAGTGTCGCTAACGTTGGCTCATCTTTCATTTCTCATCGTTAGCTTCCACGTTAACCAAGTTAACGTGGAGGTTAACGTGACTCTTGGGGGTTGTGTGGTTGCTTCAACGTTAGTGACAATGTTGAGTGTCACTAACGTTGTCGATAATTCTTCATCCTCTACGTTAATTCCCACGTTAACCAAGTTAACGTGGGAGTTAACGTGGTACTTAGCACCATAGGCCAACGTTAGTGACAATGTTGAGTGTCACTAACGTTGGCTTCTCTCCCTCCCCCTTAACGTTAGAGGCCACGTTAACTAGGTTAACGTGGCTTCTAACGTGGCCACTTATGAGTGATTGCCAATGTTAGTGACAATGTTGAGTGTCACTAACGTTGGCTCAACTTCTCTTCTCCACGTTAGAGTTCACGTTAAGTTGGTTAACGTGATTCTCTAACATGGGCATTGATGGCTTTCTTTGAGAGTGTTATTGGCAATCACTTTTCTCATTAATCCTTGCAAGTTACCTCCCCTTTCTTGCTCCTTTTTGGTCCTGAAATCAAGCAACAAGGTGCATCAAAGCTCTAGTCCAAGTCATGAGTAATGCAACATAATATTTGTCACTAAACTTATGCAAAATCCTCATGAAATCATGTAAAATGCACAATGTGTGCTTGAGTCAAGGCATAAGTGAATATTTACCCAAAACTAGCTTATTTCCTAAAGAAATGCATGAAACTAACCTAAAAACAGTAAAAAAAGGTCAGTGAAACTGGCCAAGATGCCCTAGCATCACAACACCAAACTTAAAGCTTGCTTGTCCCTAAGCAAGTACTGGAACAAGAGAATGATGAATGGAATATCCAGAGGAATGAGTCATTCTTGTGGAAGTCATATTACTGATTTTATGGTGGTTTCATGCATAGCAACTTAGGTTCATTCCATTACTGGCTTTCAGACCTTTATCATGTCCCTAAACACTTACTTTGTTTATATCTCATGAGACTTTTATTCATTGATCCTTTTATTGTTGTTTCAAGGGTTATTTGTGTTATTTAGGCTAAGTGCTCTGTAAGGGGGCAACTCTTTAAGATAAGCTTTCAGCCAACACTCCCGAACCAGTTGGTTCAAGGTGCTAGGTGTTGAAGCACCCCTAAGGACTTACTCCCTCAAGTCTCTCCCCCATACATACACACCACAGGCATATAGTTTATTTATTTTCTTTTCTTGAGACCTTGGTGTCCAGCACGTCTTTGGGTTACTAAATGCTCTGTAGTGAGGGTTACTCTTGATAGTGGATTTTCAGCTGATAATCCCGGGTTAGATAACCCAAGTTACCAAGTGATAAAGCACCCCTAAGAGCTTATTCATCCAAGTAGATCCCTCACACAGGGGCACCACAGACACTTGCCTCAAGCTTAAAACCATTGATGCCTAGCCTTATTGCTTACTCTTTTCCTTTTGTTTTTCACTTCCATTGTTCTTTCCCTTTTCTCTTCTTAGGATCTTGTTATTAACTTAGTCTCATGAGTATATCCAAAGTCAAGTATTCAGGATAGATAGTTGTCCTCCTAGCCTTGTGGTTGAACCAACTTAGCTAACTTATGACTACCCCAAAGATTCATGAATGCACTTCCACAATATGAACCCTACTCTGGTCTTTTAAAAACATAAACATTCTCTTCTTCATTTGATTTAAAATGGACAAGCTTACAAGTAAATAAGGGAATGATGTAGTGACATAAAGACCAGTGCACACAGACTCTCTTCAATACCAAAACTAAAAATAACATGATTTGAAAAAGGTTTAAATATAACATGGAAGCAAGTTCTATTTCATACAAGATCTTCCTTATTTAAAACACAGAGAAAGATGGAACAAAGAAGGAACTCCACCACCTTTTACTGTTGTGGATGTCCACGCTCTTTTCCTTGCTTGTCCTCCTTGTTTCCTCTTGCATTTCCTCGCATCCGTGCCAATCTTTCTTGCTTCCAATCCTCGAGTGCCTTCCTCACTGACTCATGACTCTCTTCCACCCTTTGTCTTTCCTTTCGTGCTAATTCATCCTTCATTTCATCATACTTGGCTATTCCTGGATGCAATATTGGCAGCTGTCCCACTAAGTAGTCGAGCCTGGCTTGAGTATTTATCTGATGTCCTGTTTGACTCATGTAAACTCCTTCTGCGAATGCCCTTTGCTCGTCCAATAGTTCTGCCTGTTCTATTTGTCTTTAATGCATCTCATGTATGTGTGCCCCTTGATGTGCTTGGATGTTGATTAGCCTCTGGGTGGATTCTTGTTGCTCGTTTTGCCTTTGTTCCATCCTGTTGAATGCTTCTCCCCATTGTTGTCCTTGGCTTAGTTGTTGCCCCATCATCTGTAGTTGAAGCTCTTTCTGTGCTCCTTGGCTTTCCAAATATTGTCTAGATAAGCCATCAATGGCTTCCTGTAATTGGTGCATGTCCAAGGTCTGTGGTGCTTGTCCCTCTAAGACTTGTTCTTCAACTACTGGAGGGGCTGTCCTCTTTCTTTGCTTCCGTTGAGGCAGGGGGAGTGCTGCAGCATTCATCCTTCGGACCGTTATTGGAATGCCTTCCTTTATCCAAACGGGGTCCTCATCTTCAAAAACCACCCTAGCTTTCTTGCATATTCGGTAAATAGTGATGGGGTAACCTAATGTTCCTCTTGAGTTGCTTTTCTCTGCCATCTTTCTAATTCCTTGAGCTTTGATCTCATGAACTTTGATTTCTCCTCCCTTGAGTATACAATGCAACATTGTTGCTCTCTCGAGATTCACCTCCGAGTTGTTTGCAGCTGGGAGAATAGACCTCCTCACTAGCTCGAACCACCCCTTAGCTTCAGGGGTGAGATCTGTTCTTTTAATGAACTTTGGTTTATTTCCTGCACCCCTTTCCCAGTCAGCTCCTGGTACACAAAGGTCTAGTAAAAGCTGGTCATAATTGGGGTTGTTGTCCAATCTTGAGTAGTAACTTTCTTCTTCAAATGGTATAGATCGTAGCTTCAATGCCCTCATTACACTCATGGGACCAAAATCCACCATTGTTCCTCTCACAAAGCTTGTATATGATTCATCTTTCTTATCATACCTGACTGCATTTGCATAAAATTCTCTTATGAGATTTGCATTCACCTTAGTGACTGGGTCAGTGAGGAGCTCCCATCTTCTCCTTTCTACCTTCTCTGTGATTTCGGAGCATTCATTCTTCTTAACTTGAAATCCCAGCTCATAAATGATTTCCTTATCAACCATCCACCCGTACTGCAATGCATGATGCAAGCTTCTAAATCTCTTCTCATCATATGGGTGTTCTTCCATGGGTTCTTTCCCCTCCCTTCTCTTAGAACTTGAAGATGCCATGAATGATGATTTAATATGTGAAGGTGGTAAGGTTATGGAGACTTTTGGTTGTTTAGGGTTTTATGGCAATGAGGAGAGTGAGGGGAAGAATGTTTATAATTGAATAGGGGGTGTATTGTACCGAAATGAAGATTGGTGAAGGTGTGTGATGACAATGAAGGGTGGTATGGACAAGGGTTGTTTATATAGAGAAGTTGTGAGAGAATGGAGGGTGTAGATTGATGAAGTGGTCACTTGATGGACGGTTGGGGTTATGCATGGCTAGAAGACAAGGATCATCTCTTTATGATGGGGATTGCTCGGTCTTCTAAGGGTCCCTTTTTTCAATGTTGCATGGCAACATTTTCCAACGTATTCCCTCTTTAGAACAAGTGTGTAACCCCTCTTCTTTAAGTGGCGAAGTCTCCCCTTTAATTGTCCCATCAATCCCTTTTCATGCTTCTTTTCCTTTCCTATAAAGATTTGAAATAAGGGAATTAATAAAAAAATTAAAACTCTACGGCTAGAATAAATGGAAAGAAAGGATTTGATTGTTTGTTTATGGATTTCAACTAACTAACTAACTATTGGTGGTTCCTTTTATGCATTTTGGTGGCACCATGGGGTGACACCAAACTTAGTTTGAGGCACTGTGATGAAGGTTTTGTGTTCAAAGCTTCCAAGGCTAGCATGCAACTTGGTTTGCTTTGAACACCAAACTTGTTCCTCACTATATTCTGCATAAGAGGATTTTCACCAATTGTTTGTTAAGTTTGGATTGAAGCTCATAAAGATTGACTTATTCATTATCATCTGAAAGCATATAAAATATGGGTTGCCTCCCATGAAGCGCTTCTTTAGCGTCACTAGCTTGACGTTTTTCCTTCATCCTGGTGGTTGGTAGTGCTTAAAGTCTTCCCCTCTTGCTGTGGACTTGTATCCATTGGTTGGATCAATGATCTCCATATGTTTCAGAGAAAGAACTCTGCTGATAGTGAATAACTTGGGTAATTGAGATGGTACAGTAGGGAGATTAGGGGGAATATCTGGGAAGTATGCTGAGACAACTCTATCCCCTGGAGAGAAGTCTTCCGTAGGGATCTTCTTGTTCCTCCATCTCCTTGGTACCTTCTTTTTTATTTCTTTTGAGGTTGCCTTCCCCTTGTGACCTCTTTTCTCCAAGGAATTGTGATGTTGTCTTCACCTGCCTCTAGAGGTTTTGGTTCCTCCAACTTCTCCTTGAGCTGTGGCAATTGCTGTTTTCCTTGTTTGTCAGTTAAGGGGGTCTCAGAGTGAACTGACTGTGCTTCAGTGCTTGTTTCGTCCTTCAGTGTCTCATTGTCATTTGTGCTTAGTTCCTTGTCCTCTTGATCTATTTCTTATGAGAGTTTGAAAATATTGAAGCTGAGTCGTTCATCATGGATTCTCAATATTAGCTCCCCTTTCTCTACATCGATAAGTGCTCTGGCTGTAGCTAGAAATGGTCTTCCCAATATGATTGGGTGAGTGTGACTTTCTTCTATGTCCAGAATGACAAAGTCTGTTGGGAGAAAGTACTTCCCAACCTTTAGCAACACATTTTCCACTACTCCTATTGCTTGCTTTTGAGTTTTGTCAGCCAGTCTGATAATGACATCTGTAGGCATTATCTCATTGATCTGTAGCCTCTTCACCAGGGATAAGGGCAGTAAGTTGATGCTGGCCCCTAGATCACATAGTGCTCTGTCGAACATAGTTTCACCTATGGCACAATGGATATGAAAACTTCCTGGGTCTCTTCTTTTTGTAGGTAACTCAGGTTGAATAAGGGCACTACATTCCTTGTTCATCACTATAGTCTGCCCTCCCTTGAGTGAGCTTTTCCTGGGAAGAAGTTTCTTCATATATTTAATGAATGCAGGCATTTGTTGAATTGCCTTGATGAATGGTATGTTCACATGCAGAGATGCAAACAAGTCTAGGAACCTTGAGTATATTCTTTTTCCCACAGCACCATTGAGCAGTTGAGGGAATGGTGCATAGAGCTTCAGCAGCTCTTGTTGTGAGATTTCTGGTTCTTTGTGATCTCTATCCTCCTCCTTTGTTGAGTTGTCTTCAGGTTGGTTGCACTTTTTGCCTTGCTTGTCTTCAATCTCTTGATCGCTTGTAGTGACCATTTTGCAATCTTCCTATCTTACTTTCTTTGCTTCTCCCTTGGAGTTTTTCTCAGTGTCACTTGGGAAGCTATCAGTAGGTTTGGGAATCTTCTCAGCTAAATATCCCACCTGGAATTCCATCTTCCTAATGGTTTCTCCCTGGTTCTTAATATTGGCTCGCACCTCCTCTTTGAACACCTTATTTTCTTGAATCTCTTGGCTTATTCCTTCAAGTAAGGCTTCAATCTTAGAGAGCCTGTCATCAATTGATGAGTGGTTCAGAGCTGATGTGCTATTTTGGTTTTGATAAGTGTGTGGAGAGTTGTTGTTGTGGGGGTGTTGAGATGTCCTCTGGGTGAATTATTGGTGAGCTGCATTGTTGTTGGAATTGTAACATCTCTGGTCTTGGTTTTGATCTTGCTCACTTCCCCACCCAAAGTTCGGGTGATTTCTCCATCTAGGGTTGTAAGTCTTGGAGTATGGATCATAGTTCTTCCTTGGTGAATTCCCAATGTAGTTGGCTTGCTCCGGACTCCCTTCTGCTTCTTGGTTTACTCCTTCTTGTGTTGTTGATGAAGTGGAGATTGCTGCTACTTGGTTCATCTCTATCTTCTTGGTGAGGTCAGCCAGCTGCTGAGTAATGAGCTTGTTTTGGGCCAACAGAGCATCTACATTGTTTAGCTCCATCACTCCCCTTGTGTTCCCTCTTTCGGAAGCATAGAAGTAGTCGTTTTCTGCTACTGTTTCAATAACATCTATAGCTTCCTCAATGGTCTTCTTCTTGTTCAAAGACCCTCCAGATGAATGATCTACTGCCTTCTTTGACTCATAAGAGAGCCCTTCATAGAAAATGTGCAGCTGGACCCATTCATTGAACATGTCAGGTGGACACCTCCTTGTTAAGTCTTTGAACCTCTCCCATGCTTCATACAGAGTCTCACCATCTTGTTGCCTGAAAGTTTGAACCTCAGCTCTCAGCCTATTGATTCGTTGAGGAGGATAGAATCTTGCTAAGAATTTATTCACTACATCCTCCCAAGTTGTCAAGCTCTCCCTTGGGAAGGATTCCAGCCACTTGGCTGCCTTGTCTCTGAGTGAGAAGGGAAATAAGAGCAATCTATAGGTGTCAGGATGAACACCATTAGATTTCACTGTGTCACATATTCTCAGGAAGGTGGTCAAATGTTGGTTGGGATCTTCTTGAACACCTCCTCCAAACGAACAGTTGTTCTGAACAAGGGTGATGAGCTGTGGTTTAAGTTCAAAGTTGTTGGCATGGATTGTTGGCTCTTGGATGCTACTTCCACAATTGCCTGGGTTTGGATTAATGTAAGAGCCCAAAATTCTTCTATCCTCCCTAGCATGATTTGCTCCACCTCCTCTGCCATGGTTGTGAGTCTCTTCTTCATGATGATTTTCCATGTTTTCTTCCATGTTTGGTTCAAAGTATTCCTCAAACTGTTCCTCCTCTTCTTCAGCACCAACTACTCGTTTTCCTCTTGCATCCCTCCTTAGTCTAAGAAAGGTTCTCTCTGGTTCAGAATCAAAGGAAGTTGAAGCCCCGCTTCTTCTCCCTGTCATACAACCAACAAGTACAAGCAGAGAAGATAGGTGCAGACAGTATTTATGTCAGAATTGATGTTAGTTGTGGGTGATGCAATATATCAAACAGTTAGTGGGTTAGCAAACAGAATTGAAAATAACAAAGAAAAACAAAAGAGTAGATGGAGAAGGGAAGAAGTTTAACTAAAACAAAAAGCAAATCAATCAAACAGAAAATGAAATACAAAAAATAAAATGCTCAATCTAGTGATCTTCCAATCTAATCATTGTTGATGCACAATCAATCCCCGGCAACGGCGCCATAAACTTGATGCGTGGAAAACTTGTCTCTCAACAAATCTCCCTTCGGCAAGTGTACCGAAGTTGTCATCAAGTAAAAACTCACAATAGAGTGAGGTCGAATCCCACAGGGATTGATTGATCAAGCAACTTTAATTAGAAAAATGTTCTAGTTGAGCGAATCCAGAATTTGGGTTGAGAATTGCAGAAAATAAAATGGTGGGAATGTAAATAATAGAAAAGTAAATGCTAGAATTAAAGGACTGGAAGTAAATGACTGAAAATAAATTGCAGAATTGTAAATGGGAATGGGGGATTTGCTCATAAAAGTAAATCGCAGAAATTAAAGAGAATGGGTAAGATTAGAGATGGGGAATTCATTGGGCTTAGGAGATGTTGCAATTCTCCGGATCAACTTCATTTTCATCTCTTCCTCAATTAATGCACTCATTGATCTCCTTGGCAATCTTAAGTGATTGAATTACAATTCCTTGCAATTCAATCTCTCAAATCTTGATCAATAGCCAATTCCTTGGTCAATTGCTCATGAGAAGAGATGAAGTATGGTCACTGATTATACCACATGCATTTCTCAAACCAAGTATTGAGAGGGTTATAGTCACATACCCATCCAAATCCAATTTGGTCCAGCATGAGAAAGCATTTCTAACTTGATCTCTTCATTCCTCTTCCAAGGTTCAAAGGAGATCCAAGTTTGAATAGCTTCTCTTCCAAGATAACTACTCAATTGGATGAAGATCGAAAGCTTTCAAGTAAAATCAAGAGGAAAGATAGAAGAAGAACAATGAAAATTAGTATTGATCCATCAAATTACAACAGAGCTCCCTAACCCAATGAAAGGGATTTAGTTGTTCATAGCTCTTGAAAATGAAAATAAAGATGGAGAATACATCATAAAACTAGAAATTGCAAAGAAAGTAAATATAGAGAGTGGTTCTTCAGCCTCCAGAACTGCTTTACAATTCAAAGTTACTCCTATATATACTACTCTTCTCAGCTTCTAGTTTACTCTTCAAGTCTTGGGCCTTTGGATCTTGAGTTTGAAGCAGTTCTTTTCTTCATTTGGGCTTGGCTTTACTTGCAGAGAGAAAGTACTAAGTGGTCAGAGACTTCAGCTCAGGACGTTAGGGGTGTTAATATTTAGTGAGAATATAAGTTCGAGAACGTTAGTGACACTTAACATTGTCACTAACATTGTCACTTAATATTTGAGTGTCACTAACGTTGGCTCATCTTTCATTTCTCATCGTTAGCTTCCACGTTAACCAAGTTAACGTGGAGGTTAACGTGACTCTTGGGGGTTGTGTGGTTGCTTCAACGTTAGTGACAATGTTGAGTGTCACTAACGTTGTCGATAATTCTTCATCCTCTACGTTAATTCCCACGTTAACCAAGTTAACGTGGGAGTTAACGTGGTACTTAGTACCATAGGCCAACGTTAGTGACAATATTGAGTGTCACTAACGTTGGCTTCTCTCCCTCCCCCTTAACGTTAGAGGCCACGTTAACTAGGTTAACGTGGCTTCTAACGTGGCCACTTATGAGTGATTGCCAACGTTAGTGACAATGTTGAGTGTCACTAACGTTGGCTCAACTTCTCTTCTCCACGTTAGAGTTCACGTTAAGTTGGTTAACGTGACTCTCTAACGTGGGCATTAATGGCTTTCTTTGAGAGTGTTATTGGCAATCACTTTTCTCATTAATCCTTGCAAGTTACCTCCCCTTTCTTGCTCCTTTTTGGTCCTGAAATCAAGCAACAAGGTGCATCAAAGCTCTAGTCCAAGTCATGAGTAATGCAACATAATATTTGTCACTAAACTTATGCAAAATCCTCATGAAATCATGTAAAATGCACAATGTGTGCTTGAGTCAAGGCATAAGTGAATATTTACTCAAAACTAGCTTATTTCCTAAAGAAATGCATGAAACTAACCTAAAAAAAGTAAAGAAAAGGTCAGTGAAACTGGCCAAGATGCCCTGGCATCAGTCCCTAACCATGTGCTTGTGTCATGAAGGTCCAAGTGAAAAGCTTGAGATTGAGTGGTTAAAGTCGTGGTCCAAGGCAAAAAGAGTGTGCTTAAGAACTCTGGGCACCTCTAACTGGGGACTCTAGCAAAGCTGAGTCACAATCTGAAAAGGTTCACCCAGTTATGTGTCTGTGGCATTTATGTATCCAGTGGTAATACTGGAAAACAAAATGCTTAGGGCCACGGCCAAGACTCATAAAGTAGCTGTGTTCAAGAATCAACATACTGAACTAGGAGAATCAATAACATTATCTGAATTCTGAGTTCCTATGGATGCCAGTCATTCTGAACTTCAAAGGATAAAGTGAGATGCCAAAACTGTTTAGAAGCAAAAAGGCTACTAGTCCCGCTCATCTAATTGTAACTAAGCTTCATTGATATCTTGGAATTTATTGTATATTCTCTTCTTTTTATCCTATTTTGTTTTTAGTTGCTTGGGGACAAGCAACAATTTAAGTTTGGTGTTGTGATGAGCGGATAATTTATACCCTTTTTGGCATTGTTTTTAGGTAGTTTTTAGCATGTTTTAGTTACTTTTTATTATATTTTTATTAGTTTTTATGCAAAAATTATATTTCTAGACTTTACTATGAGTTTGTGTGCTTTTCTGTAATTTTAGGTATTTTCTGGCTGAAATTGAAGGACCTGAGCAAAAATCTGATTCAGAGGTTGAGAAAGGACTGCAGATGCTGTTGGATTCTGACCCTCCTGCACTCGAAATAGATTTTCTGGAGCTACAGAACCCCAATTGGCTCACTCTTAATTGCGTTGGAAATTAGACATCTTGGGCTTTCCAGAAATATATAATAGTCCATACTTTTTCCGAGATTTGATGGCCCAAATTGGCGTTAAACGCCAGCTAGAGACCCTTTTCTGGAGTAAAACGCCAGAACTGGCACCAAAACTGGAGTTAAACGCCCAAACTGGCACCCAAGCTGGCGTTTAACTTCAGAAATGGCCTATGCACATGAAAGCTTCAATGCTCAGCCCTAGCACACACCAAGTGGGCCCCGGAAGTGGATTTCTGCACTATCTGTACCTAGTTATTAATTTTCTGTAAACCTAAGTTACTAGTTTAGTATAAAAACTACTTTTAGAGATTCATTTTGGAACTCATGACATTTTACATTTCATATTGTATCTTCTACGGTATGAGTCTCTAAACACCATAGGTGGGGGTGAGGAGCTCTGCTGTATTTCAATGGATTAATGCAATCACTACTGTTTTCTATTCAATCACACTTGATTCTATTCTAAGATACTCACTCGTACTTCAATATAGAGAATATGATGATCCGTGACACTCATCATTATTCTCAAATCTGTGAACGCGTGCCTGACAACCACTCCCATTCTATCTGAGCTCAATGTAGTCATTGGGCGATAACTTGAGTGCGTATCTCTTGGGTCTCTAATCCACGGACCGAGTCCGTGATATTAGAACCTTTGTGGTAGAGGCTAGAACCAATTGGCAGCATTCCTGGGATCCGAAAAGTCTAAACCTTGTCTGTGGTATTCCAAGTAGGATCTGGGAAGGGATGACTGTGACGAGCTTCAAACTTGCGAATGCTGGGCGCAGTGACAGTGTGCAAAAGGATAGAGAGATCCTATTCCGATGCTAGTGAGAACCGACAGATGATTAGCAGTGAGGTAGCTGTACCTGGTATTTTTAATCTGAGACGAGAAATTCGACAGTTGATTAGCCGTGCAGAAACCGTGCTTGGTATTTTTCATCTGAGAGGATCATACCGCTTGCCATTGAAGGAAGCTATGCGTGTTTGGAGAAGAAGACAGTAGGAAAGCAGAGATTCAGACAACAGAGCATCTCCGGAACCTCAACCTGTTCCTCATTACTGAATCACAAGTACCATTTATTTCATGTTATTTACTTTTCATAAACAAAAATCATTTTTATCATTAATCTCCTGACTAAGATTGATAAGGTAACCATAGCTTGCTTCAAGCCGACAATCTCCTTGGGATCGACCCTTACTCACGTAAGGTATTACTTGGACGACCCAGTGCACTTGCTGGTTAGTTGTGCGGAGTTGTGAAAAGTGTAATCACAATTTTGTGCACCACCCTTCCAGCTCCACTCTGCAGCCTCTAATCTTCACTTTCGGGCTTGAAATCAAGCCAAAAGCAGCCCCGAAATTGCCCCCAGCGAATTTTGATATTTGCAGCACGTGACGCTTTGTCACCCATACACATCGGCCACACGTACGCGTCGCTGAATGAATTCCTAGTCACGTGTACGCGTCATCCATGCGTGCGCATCATTTGTTTGCTGCACCAGTCATGTGTATGTGTCGTCCATGCATGCGCGTTGCTACCAGCTTCTGAAATTCTCAATTTCTTGTGTTCCTTCCATTTTTGCGTGCTTTCTTTCCATCCTCTAAGCCATTTTTGCCCTATAAACCATGAAAACACTTAACAAATATATCACAGCATCGAATGGTAATAAGAGAGGATTAAAATTAGCGAATTTAAGGCCAAAGAAGCACGTTTTCAATCATAGCACAAAATTAGGAAGGAAAATGTAAAACATGCGATTTCTATGAATAAGTGTGAGAATAATGGATAAAATCCACTCAATTCAGCATAAAATGTACCACAAAATAGTGGTGCATCAAATCTTTCCACATTTAAACATTAGCATGTCCTCATGCTAAACTCAAGAGAAGTTATAAAGGAGTGAAGAGGAATGGTAGAATTTATGAAATGCAACCTACCTATATGAATGCAACTACATGTAAAATGTTGTTACCTACTTGGTTAAAAGTAAATAAATCTTTCAAGAAAAATATGAATTGGATCTCACTAATTCAAATCACAAAATAAAGTACAAATAGACTTGCAAGAAGAAAGCTCGTGAAAGCTGGGAACAAAGAATCGAGCATCGAACCCTCACCGAAAGTGTATACACTCTAATCACTCAAGTGTTTACGGTTTGATTCTCTCAGTTCTCTACTAACCTTGCTTTCTAAGGCTTTCTCTTCTTCTACCATTCAACAAAAATTTAATGCGCAAATACACATATCAAGAGGTCTTTTTTAAGGGTTGTAATGGGGTTAGGGTCAAAGTAGGATTGTATTTGGTCAAGTGGACTAAAATCTGAATCCTTGATTAACCTAAACATCCCACCTAACTTAAGACAATCCATGTAATCAGAATATAAAATCTAACTACCCATTAACAATATTTACCACATATTCATCCATCCGAATTTTGAGTACAGTACATATGCATTGCTATCACCATTTACTTTGGGGCATTTTGTCCCCTTTGTATTATTTGCTCTTTTTTTTTTCTTTTCTTTTGTTTTTCTCAATGCATATGATTAAGGTATTGAGTGCATGAATATGTGCTCAACTATTTTTTTTCACATTTTCACCAGAATATACAACACCCAATTCCCAAACCAAACGTTTCCAAACCCAATTTTTCCACACTTAATTCATGAACACTCTCACTAGTCTAAGCTAACCAAGGATTCAAATTAAGGACATTATTATTTTCCACTTAGAGTTAATGATATGCTAAAGTAAAGAACAAACAGGGTTAAAAGGCTCAACATTGGTTTGCAATGGATAATGAAAAGGATAAGGCCATATGGGAATGTGAACTATAGTGAAACAAGGCCTTAATCACGTAAGTGCATGTATACATGATGAGGGAAAAGCGATTTCACACAAACTCACCGGCAAGTATACCTGGTCGCATCAAGTAGTAATAACTCACAAGAGTGAGGTCGATCCCACAGGGATTGATGGATTGAGCAACTTTAGTATGGTGATGAATTTAGTTAAGCGAATATTTGATGATTTGAGTGAAATTTGATTAAAAGAAGTGAAATTGCAAGTAAACTAAAATGCAGAATGAAAATTGGCAAAATCTTAAAGTACTGAAGGAGTAAATTGCAGAAAATTAAAGTGTAAGAAATTAAATGAGTAGAAACTTAAAGTACAAGGAAGATAAATAACCGAAACTTAAAGTGCAAGAAATTTAAATTTACAGAATTTAGATTGCCAGGAAACTTAAATTGCATGAAAAATAAAGGGATCTGGGTGTTGGAAATCAAAACAGGACTGGAAAATGTAAAGTGTAGTGAATTAAAGAACTCTCAAATGAAGAAAGTCAGAAAATAGATCAATTAGAATTTTAGTTCCAAAACAAAAATGGAAAATTTGCAGCAGAATCAAAATAGAATAAAAACTCAGATCTCACTTGCTCTCTTAACAAAACAGAAAATAAGAAATTGCATAAGATAGAAAAACTAGAAAGAATACCAAGATCAGATCTCTAATTCATAAAACTAGAAACCGGAAAAATAAAAGAAAACTCCAAGGTGGAGAAAGTCAGAAGAATTCTCCACTCAGAGTTCCAAAACTGGAAACAGAAAATTAGATTTGCAGCAAAAGAAAGGAAACGAACAGAAAGAAAAATTTAGATCTGATCTCTCTTTCTAAAATTCTAAAATAAAACTTAAAAGAGAACCCCCTATGAAATCAAAATTTTCTTTATTTATACATTTTCCAGTTCTATCATCCAGTACTTAGAGTGGGATTTTTGGCCTGTGAAGAAGTGGATCAAAATGGCACTTGGTTGCTGCTTTCAGGGGAACGTTGCGTTCTCAAAGTGAGCGCAGCATTCATTCATCCAAGCGTACGCGTCTCTGACATGTGCGCGCCCTTTTGCGTTTTTGCTCATCGACGCGTACACGTCACGTACACGTGCGTGTCACTATCAGTCTTCAGCTCCCAGCATGCTCGCGTGCCCCTTTCACGTGTACGCGTCTTCAATGGCGTTCACTTAATGAGCGCTACGTTGGCTTAGTAAGCGCTGCCCACGCGTGCGCATCCTCTGCGCGTGCGCGTGGGTAGTAAAATCTCAAGTCTAGGCTTCAGCGCCAGTCACGCGTGCGCGTGCTTCATCACAGGTGCTCCATCGACGCGTGCGCGTCGATTGCAGAACTTTGCCTCCAAATTTCAATTTGCCCGAAAATGCTGAGTAAATGAACATAGCGTTCTCTTTGAAAACGAGCGTCAACTACTTCCATGCATACGTGTCATGCACACGTACACGTGGTTCTTCGAAAATTGCCCCTGATGCGTAAGCGTCCTGTACGCGTGCGCGTTGCAAGTGAGCGTGGCGTTCTTTATTTGAACGCAACGTTATACTGCAGTGCTTCTCCTTCTCTTCATTTTCTCACCTAAAATCAACCAAACAAGCAATCAAAGTCTCACCAAAATCACAAGAATTTGCATCATTCATAATAATCACTTAATTCTTGCATAAATCTCATGATTTTTTATAAAATAAATGATATTTGATTGAATCAAAATAATTATAACATTTCACTCCAACCACTTATTGTGCAAGAAAGTGCATAAAACTTAATGAAACAAATGGAAAATGTTTATGAAACTAGCATAAGATGACTTGTGATCACAACACCAAACTTAAATCTTGCTTGTCCCCAAGCAAGCACTAAAACATGAGAAGAAATGAAAGAAATCAGAAAAGTATATATGTCCTTATTTAATAGGTAATTGAATTTGGTTCATGGGGTTTTATGCAGATGCAATTGAAGCTCTACTTTTATTAGAATTTAAGATTGAAATGTCCCTTTAAGTGATAACCAAAGTTGCTACTGTGATCCTTGTTATTCATTCATCCCTGGTGTTTTGATTTTCTTTTGTTTTTCATGTTGAGAAGCCTATACTTTTATTCAAAGCTAAGTGTTATGTGTTACAGCAGCTTTTTAGCTTTGTTTTTCAGTCAACACATCTCCACCACAGACACTTGGCTCACAATTCATCCTAAGACATTGATGCCCAGCACCGCTTTGGGTCATTAAATGGTTTGTAATTGAGTTGCTCTTGATAATGGACTTTCAGTTGATAATCCCAGATTGATTAACCCAAGTTACCAAGTTTTAAAATACTCCTTAGAATTTAATAATCCAAGCAGATCCTAATACAATAGCATCACAGGCATGTGTCCTAAGGTTCCATCCTATTGGTGTCTAGCCTTATTATCTGTTTCTTTCATTTTTTTGGTTGCCAATTCTTGGCTTTTCTTCCTTTCCTTTCTTGCTTTTTCTTTTTCCAAGGATAATTATTAATTAAGAGTTCACAAGCAGCAGCATAGTTCATACTATAAAGGAACATCCTAACCTCTATCCTTTATTACTGAGCTTACTTTAACAATCAAACATGTACACCACCACTGAACTTTATTATCATTCTTACCACATTGGACATTTACTCTCTATTTTGCTTATCTTCTCTTATTTATGCAGAGGGAAAACAAGACATGTATTCAAGTAAGATGAGTGATGCAGACACTTATACTATAACATTTATTTTGAGAATTAAGAAAAATAGAAGTGCAAAACATAAAATCTTAATTATAAAAACAGCATAACTTGGAAGGCATATCATCTTGCAGATATGCATCTTCCTTATTTACTAAGGTTATGAAGGAACTCCACCACCTCTACTTCTTGTGCTCTTTTCCTTTGTTGGACTCCTTCTTCTTCTTTGAGTTCTTCTCTCCTCTTGGGTGTCAGTGACACCTTCTATCCTTTGCTTAGTAATTCCTCTGCCTCCCTTTACCCGATCTGTATCTGCATCCTCAAAGAGTACCCCTGCTCTGTTGTACAGCCTCAATATAGTACTTGGGTGACCAAGTCTGCTTGATTTGCTGCTGTCCTCAGCCATCTCTTGGATGCTATATGCTATGATTTGTGGGATATTGATTTCTCCTCCTCTAAGTATACAGTATGTCAAAATTACTCTATTTATTGTGACCTCTGAGGTATTTTCAATGGGGAGTATGGATCTTCTTAATATCTCATACCAACCTTTGGCTTCAGGTATGAGATCAATCCTCTTCAAGTAGCTTGGATCCCCATTTGAATCCCTTTTCCAGTCTTTGCCTTCCAAACATAAGCCATTTAGTAGCTCATCAGGATCATTTTCACCCTTCATTCTTTCATCAAAGCTTGGTTCTCTAAAGGGTATCACTCTTATCTGCAAGACCCTCATGATGGATGATGGGCTGAAATCCACATCAACCCCCCTAACATAGCTCTTGTAGGGAGGGCTGGTTTTGCTTGGCCTTACAGTATTTGCATAGAATTCTCTTATCATGATTGCACTTATGTCTGTGAGAGGTTCATACAGGAGTTTCCATCTTCTCTGTTCGACTATCCTTCTCATGATGGGGTACTCTCCTTCCTTCCATCGGAAACCAATCTTTGGAATAACTTCTTTTGCTTCCATCAACCTATAGTATCGTGACTTATGAAATTGAGACTTAAATATTTTGTCATCATAGGTTGGTGGTTCAGCTTCAACTGGTTGCTTCCCTTTCCTTCTTCTGGAACTTGATGAAGCCATTAATTGGGGAAGGAGTGGGGTGTAATGGAGTGTGAAAAGGAGGTTTTGGATATAGCACA